>NC_081414.1:652781624-652797595 GCF_030272615.1 Cryptomeria japonica | reverse complement strand
CCATCAAGTTTCTAACTTTTCAGCATATCATCAAGCTTTTTTGAACTATTCTTGAATTTGTCTTTGTATTCATTTGTAGTGACCAACTCACTTTCCAAAGTGCTAATTTGTCTCATAAGTTCTTCTTTGTCATGTTGCATGTGAATCAAATCTATTTTAAGCATATCATTTTCATAACTAAGCCTTAGAGATTCATTTGATCTTTCATTAAGTCTTTTGGCCAAATCTTCTTCATTCCTCTTTCTATCTTCAATATCCTTGCACAGTCTTGTGGTTAAATCTTGCATCTCATTCTTCATGTTATTGTTCTCTTGTCTTAGTTTCTCTGCAATATCTCTGAGAGTTTCCTTTTCTTCATCATCTTGGTTTTGCAATTACACATGTAATTCTTTTATCTTATTCTTTGCTATCACTAGGTTTTCTTGAAGTGCTATGATAAATTCCCAAGCAGTTCTGAGTTCATCTTCCAGTTTGATATTCTTCAATTTTTCTACATCAAAATCTTCAAGAGATCCTTCCAACTATTGTCTGAAACTTTCCATCCGTACCGGTTTCAAAATCTTCCTCAAGCTGTCAGGTTTCTGAAAATAGAGGACTATGCTCTAATACTAATTGTTAGATACTTGATCAGTCCCAAAGACACTGAAAGGGGGGGTGAATCTGTGTCTAACCGATAGATGAAAGATTTAAACTTGTTTGCAACTTTATAGCTCAAATTAATATATCAGTAAGCAAATAATAATGCACTAAAGAGAAACAAAAGAATAAGCATCAATGCACAACATAACATAGATATTTTTGGCAAGGAAACTCGGTAGGGGAAAAACCTCGGTGGGATTTGTGACCCACAATATTTACTCACTAGCCAATATGAATAAATATTACTTAGTACAATAGGGGCCTACACATGCAGGAAGGCCAACAGCCTAGAGCTCACTGCTCAATACAAAAATGGAGTCCCACTAACTACAATTGGATGGTTAAATTCAATGGTAATGTACTACTCAAAATAGCATCTGCAATGTTGGATTCAATATCAGTTTAAGCTCTATCTGATACATTTGCCATAAACCTTGCTTTGCTCTTCTTTTCTCTTATTTGCTCATAAAATAAATACATCAAAATGCATATATAGTTATTCACTTACATACAAACCTAATTACATTCTTTCTTACATTACAAATGACCTACAAGATATCATACATATATGAGTCTTTACAATAAATCATATCGGCTATACAAATATATTTACAATACAAAACAATTTGCATAAACAATAGTATTTCCAAGTCGACTTGAATTGTCGGTGTAACTGGATTCCGGTGTGAACCTTTGTTGTGACTGTCGGTGCCGGTAGGTGAAGTCTATTGCTGGTATAGCCTGTGAACCATGTTACTAGTTGGTTGACATAAATGACAACATCAACTATTCACATCTGAGTGTATAATGCCAACAGTCTTCACATCTATTTGCTTGATTTCCCAGTCAATGGTTGTAGCAAGTGATAAAAAGAATTGAATGGATTTCATCTTTGTAATGGGAAAAAAAATCTCACAATACTCTATTCCCTCAACCTTTGAATACTCCTTTGCAATCAATCATTATTTATGTTTCTCAACACTACCATCAAGACCACACGTTTTCTTACACGCATTTCCATCCCATAGGCTTACATCATTTGGGAAAGAATAAAAAATAACATGTAATATTCTTCTTCAAAGATGTCATCCCTTTATCCATGGATTTCATCCAAGAACTTTCATCACTCACACCTATAGCCTCTCTCACAATCCTAGGCTCGTCATTGTTAGAAATCCAAGAAAATATAACTAGAATCTAAAATTGAATAACCAAACCTATTTGTTTGTCACCTAATTCTTATAGACCTCCTCAAAGGTTGAGGTTGAGGTTCTTCATATTATTTTGAACTTTTAGAGCTACTAGAGCTCTCTTCATCATCAAATCCATTATGAGATCATATTTCCTCTTTCTTAGGGGTTGAAGTAACCTAAACTACTTTCTTGTTTTACTTCTATTCTACTTTGGCTATAGGTCAATCGCGAAAGGTTTCATCTCTCAAAAAATAAAATCTTTACTATAGATAACTTGAACTTTAACACTAGATCCCAAAGCTTGTGGCCTTTACACCAACACCATAATTGATAAAGATTGATTTCACTACCTTTTTCTCTAACTTAGAACTCTTTTCACTCAAAAATGAGCATATTAATCTGCACAACCAAATACTATAAGATGTTTCATTGAAGGCTTATTTCCTAAAAACACCCCCATAGATTTTTTATCAACAAGTTTTGATATAGGAGAACTATTTACTAAATAACAGAAAAATGGCTATAGCTTTGGCCCAAAAAAATTAAGGCCAACACCACTAAGCATACTCCTAACCATCTCTATCAATGTCTTCTTCATCCTCTGTATAACTTGATTTTTTTGATGGGTGTTGGAGGTTTATTATGCCTCTTAGTCTCATGTTTCTTACAAAACTTGTCAAAATCTACCAAATAAAACTCACCACCATTGTCAATCCTCAAACACTTAATATTTCTATAAGTCTAATTATCAACAAGAGCCATAAACTCCTTTAATTGACTAAAGACTTCAAGTTTTCTTCTAATAAAATAAATAAATGTCCTTCTACTACATTTATCAATTAATGGTACAAAATACATAGATTTGGAAATTGACGGGACATTAACAAGACCAAAAATATCAAAATGTATCAATTGAGAAACCTAGAAAATTTGTAATAACAAAAGTAAAACTAGACATATTTTTTCTTTCCATAAATGAAATGTTTGAAAAAATCAAACTTAGTATTGCAATAATCAAGCCCCTTTATGAGGCATTTATTTTTTAGGGTTTTAAGACCCTTCTCACAAATTTGACCAATTTTTTAGTGCCGTAACAATTTCTTCTCCACTATAAGTTTCATGTCAAAAGAATTGTCACCCTTGGGTACCTATAAATTATGACCCTTAGATGTATAAGTAATATATCTCTTTACATCTCAATTGATAGTTTGGATGAAGAATCTAGAGTCCTCTACCTTAAATCCTTAGAAAAACTAGTACAGTGTACATTGCATATATCCAACTTATACAAGATGCAAATTCAAACACTCTTAGCAATCACCATAGCCCCTCTAGTCATCTTGCATGCACCTTGTGAGAAAATAACCTGCACACCCACATCACTTAATTTAGTTACAAAAAGTAGGTTTCATGCCAAACCCAAGATATGTAGGACACCATTGATCCCATTCACTCTACCATCAAGGAATCTTATAATTACTCTTCCACAATCAATAATCTTTAGATGATAATAATCATTGAGATACACCTTACCTCCATCATATTCTTCATAATTCATGAACCAACCCCAATGTGAGGTCATGTGGAATGATGCACAAAAATATATCAACCACACATCTTCTAATGTACCTCTACCCTCCCTCCTCAAACCACTAGATGTAGACATGCCCAATAGCATTATCACTCTATCAATGTACCAATCCAACCAATCCTTGAGCTCCTATATAAGGGCTTGTCTAGAGATATCAAAATAATGAGACAAAAAAACCTTTCACTAAGGTTGAAGTCATCAATGCAATCACACAATTTGGAGGATCTAGAGGGGAGTACTTCTCTTGTAAAGAAACCTCAAACAAATGAAAAGCAACTGAATCGTCAAAAGTATAAATAGAGCTACTAGCCTCAAGAACTAGAATTGAAGCCATAAGGTCCTTCCCTTTAGAATGGGGAAGTGGACTAGTCTTCTAAGGACCAACTCTTAGACAAGCATTACATAAGTGCCTTATAGTCAAGAAAAGTTATCAAAAGTGAGTCAAGTTCTCAAATTCCAAAGATTGGTTCCAAGTACCCATTTCATATTTCAATACAATCCACTATGGTAACTTTGTTTCAGGTGCAACACACACACAAGAAAAATAAAATACCTACCTAGTTCCATTCTTGGTGACAAAGCCAAGAGATAGAAACTATAGGGAGTTAGCAATCCCAACAATAATTTCTTTATTTAAGAACTCCAATGACAACCCCAATAGATGAACCTAAGTTTGGATGACACCAGACAAATGAATTGAAGGATCAAAGCCCAAACACCCCTTGCACAAAATGAGGTGCTTCTTACTAAAGAATCAAGGACCATTGCACATAGTTAATGTGAATTATAATAACCCTTTAGGTAGTGCAAAAATGGTCACACTTCCTTTAATAACCCACTAAGAAGCAACCCATTTTCTCACAACAACAAATAAGTGCTCAATTTTGGCATTATTCCTATCCAAGAAAGCGTCTTTAATATCTAAACATGTTCCAATCTTATAACACTTTGTAAAGACCATATTAGTAGTGGCATGTTTCCCACTATTGATAATGTGCTTCTAAATCCCATAAGATTTTTTGACATAAAACATATTCAAAGATTGAAAGGAACCTCTTACCTTACCATTGGGAATGACAACCTTCTCATTTGCCACACCTTTTTTCTTTGGATCAGAATGAAGAAAGACCAAGGGATAGGAACCACCATCACTCGGGGGTATACCACATCATGGATGTCAGGGGTAAGGATGTGACCATCGACACACAAGTCCCCACATGATACTAACACTAATTTGGACCAATCTTCATGCGTGCAGTGTTGCAATAGGAGAGAACCCTACACCTTCACCTTTAAACCAAGAGATTCTTGCCAACTGCATGCAAAGCTCATTCAAAAACTTTCATTACTAAAATTATGACATGTTGGTCTCAATAAAAATAAATGATAACATTTCTAGAAAAATGCACCTAAGAATTTGAAAATAAATAAATCTATATCATAACTAAACTCAATAACTCATCTCCCTTTAGCAAAATAAATATATATCCATAACTAATCACATGTTATTAAACATTTCAAACAAAAGAACTGAAAATTAACTACATCATTTTGAAATTAATATTAGTCTATGTTAATGTTTGCGTGGGTCCACTCAAAAATGTCCTAGGTTTCCAATGACATTTTTCATCTAAGTTAATTAAATAGTTTTATTAGCACTAATATTCTTCTTCTAATTCAGTATAATTAAATAATTTTTAATCTCTCTTTAATTAATCAACCTTGATTCATTAATGACTGAACCTATTTATACTTCTACAAGTAAATAATTATCTAGATTATTTGATCCCTCTTTTAATTAAATAATCCTTATTGTTTAATTATCCTAATCAATTATTCATTTAGTATTATTTATCTATTCTAATAATTTAGTCCCTTAATTCAATTCTCATAATTAAATATATTTAAAATTTATTTAATTATCCTAAATGTGAATGAAATTAATAAATTTAATTTACTGATTTTTAACCTTGTAACTCTTCCACTTTCAGAATTCTCTTGCCACTTAAACTCTTCCATCTATTTCCACCTTACTCTTCCACTTTCTAAAATCTTCTCCCCACTCAACTAGCCCTTTTCTCTTTCATGACTCACATTTTCTAATTACATCTCTTCACTTGTCATATTCACTTTTAGTTTCTTTATTGGTTGAGTAGGCATTTTTCTTAGAGTTTGAGTTAATGGTTGTTCATTACATTCTTTCCAGCTTTCCCTATTTCCTACTATGATAGTTTGTATCAATGAGAGTGATAACTAAATTGTTTTTCTTAAAAAAGTAAAGAGTGAAATATAAAGCAAAAATGATCGAAGTTAATTTACTTTCTTAACTTCAGTAGGAAATAACTTTAATTAGAATATATAATGAAAATGTACTAAAAGAAAAAAATAATCATGAAATAAAATATAAGTATTTGACATTTTTAAAATATAATTCTTAATTGACTTTTCTTTTTAAGTTCAACTTTTTTTTATTATTTAATTAAATTTATTTTTATAGGTTTTTAAAATCTAACCTAGTGCTAGACCTATAATAATTTCTTAATTAGTCCATGAAAAATATGTTATTTGAAATAGTTTAGAAAAGACTAACGTGGCCCAAAAAAACCTACAAAACCAATAACCTTTTATTACTATTTAAAAAAAAGGGACCTCCATTCACAGCTGGGAAAAAAATATTAAAAACCTTGTGTCTTTAAACATGCAATTGGAACCTGTTGTGGCCACTCTTTACAAAAAAACAAAATGACTTACTGTAATAGCCAGATGATTAAAATTGAGGGATTCAAACCTTTTCGAGTTTAACAAAACCAAAAATCCCTAATTCACAAAATCTACAAAATCCTCTCTTTTTTAAACCTATGATTCTCAGTGTTAAGATAGTGGGGTTTTTGGATCACAGTGTTCTCGTACTTACTCTAGTACCAAGTATTCATTGTTTATCCTTTCTCCAATTTGCAACCTTCTTCTATATTACCTGCATCACTATCTCATCCACCACTAACCAACTAATCTTAACACCTCTTGTTCACTACCTTTAAACTTTATATGAAAGTTATTGGACTTTTAAACTTGTAGGTTTATCCATCATTCACCCATCCTCATAATTTCCCTCTATCCTTATCAAGTCGTCAACATTCCCCTTCTTGGCATGAATTTTTTCTCATGCCCAACCTCTAATTTCCTTGATATTAAAAAATTTCCTATAGTTTGAATCCTTTCAACATCTCATAATTTTTTTACTATTGACTCAATTTTTCTTGAAGTTGTTCATTAGAGTTAGATTTGTAGAATTTCCTATACTTGGGTACTTGTTTCCTATGATCCTAATCCAAGATGTTTAAAATTTTATTAGATTATATCAAAATTTTAAACATCACTTCACATCATGCTCTTCACCAACTTGAAACTCCTAACTCCGAAACCTTTTTATTGAATACTCTTTAAGAGTTGGAATTTTAACTTTCCCTCTCCTCAACTACTTTTCATAATGTGTGTCTAACTCCCAACCTATGACATTCCAAAATTCTCTCACCTTTTTGGGTTTTTTAATTAGACTCCCCCCATTTCACACAACTTAATTGTATGATTTATCTTTGACTATTGAAGTTTGAGACACCCACACATTTTACTCTCCAAACTCACCTATCCCCCATACATACCAAAGATAATTTAAGATTAAATTAGATATAGTGGACACTATAAAAGTGTTTCTCCACCTAGAAACCATTATTCATCGAAAGGTTTGTATTTTCATATGTTAGATACGATAATAATGACAAAATTAATCCAAAATTTCATAAACGATTTTTTGAAACTCTAAATTATCTTGTTCTTAGCATTTTTAAGGGATAATTATTTAATCAAAAGAACATAAATTTGAGGATATTAAAAATTATTTCTACCTCATATTGTATTTAATATCATAGGTAAGGTTTTTAATCTTGATAGTTTTTAATTCATCTCTTAGCACAATATTTGTAGCAAATTTTGCAGCTCAACCATACCATATTACTCCAAATTCAAAGGAATCATTAATGTAAAGGAAATTTATATGTTTGGATGATGTTCGTCATTGCTTCCTATAATATTCTAACTCACTTCATAGTAGTTATCATTTGGTTTTAAAAATAATCATAATATAACAATGATTGTGAATTGATGATGATGGATTTTCTCACATCATCTAGGTTTTATCATTCTAAGCCTACTATCTACAATTTGGATACCAAAATGATAGTTATACATATAATAATTCAATTTTTCATGTAATGGTTAGTCATGAAGCCAATAAATGGGTCTACTAATCTATAAATGAACTCTAGAACATTAATGGATGTGCATTTGAGCTATAAATGAATTGAATATATTATATTAATAGTGTATAATTTGTTTTTAATTGTATATCTTTTATAATGAATATTTTCATCAGAACTAGTAATGACTTAGGGGAATGTAAAGTCACAACTATATATTTCCTCTCACCACATTAAATAGTGCGACTATAATAGAAGTTTGATATATGTATGAAAATATGTAAAACATTACAAATATGTGGTAACATGGTCATATTTTATTTCACAAGGGCCATCATTGTTTTGATATATATCATTACGTGCATATTTTATATACTATTTAATTTCACTAAAATAAAAATATGGTTTTATTGATGTTATATTGAATATTTTCTTTTTCAATTTGTTATTCATGATTTAATTGCCCAATGGAGTAGGCCCACTAATCCATATCGGTTCAAGGTCAAACACTTTTATTTAAATTGTATCACTTTTAGAATAGTTTGTTGTTGGAGTAAGTTAGTGTTAGTGTAATTTATGTATGTTTTTCACAATTTAGTACTGTTAACTAGGGAATTATTTTAAGCTATCCTAAATGCCAACTATTAAAAAAAAGATGTTTAGTATAACCACAACTTGCCACTATGTATGAAAATTATTATAAAAAGGTTATAATATTTCTTGAACCCATAGATACATGTGCAATGTGTATTAATGGCTATATAGCACTCTAACTCAGCTAGTTGATCTTAGCCTAGTGACAAATATTTGGGATTAATTATTCATTTGGATATAGCTACTAATTGTTGTTGTATTATTATATTTAAATAGATGTAAAACTTTGATAAGGAAACCTCTAGGAATATTGCATTGTACTTAAGTTAACCATAAAGTGTATAAACATTAACCACTCAAAATAGGCCTTCAAACATCGAAAAACTATTAATTAGTCACAACATCATCTCAAAGAGGGGCAAAATTTGTACATGCCATATATCCCTACAGATATTAGCATGGTGCGATGGTGAAGTATTGGTGTTGTTATTCTTGCCATCAAGATTCATAGCTTTGGGTAAAAAATGTTTGCCCTTTCTTTTTATAAAACAAATCATCATATATCTCAGTTATTATTTATTATTTATTATTTATTTGATTATTTGCATACCATTAATTAAATATAAGCCTCACCATAGAACATCTTGAACAACTCATATTGTCATCACTCCATTCATCCTTTAACTATTTATTAGTTATCATTTATTTTATTATTTTATTATTTTGCATTTGTTAAGTAAATAAATATATAGTATTCAATACACTATTAATCCTATGAGGATCCGGTTAATACTAAGAGGGGGGGGGGGTGAATCAGCATTAATACCAATTGAGAATTTAAAACCAAAATCAAACTTATATCAGATCTGAAAATATCTCATCTTCTTTTATCAGATCTAACAACCTCTTAATCAGATTTGCTTAACACATTAATCAAATCATTTACCACGTCTGTTAATTCTTTCACCACTTAAGCAATCATATACATTTGAGAATTTACCAACTTATTATCCTTATCTATAAAATCAAACACTTTCTCTAACAACTCTTATCAGTACCAATAACCTTTGATAAATCTCTGATAAAATATCATAATCGTGTGCTTAGAAACAGTGCATGAAATGTAACATAAACAAGAACATCACATGAAAAACATTCCACACATGAACACCATAATTTTTTTGACGTCGAAACCCAAATAGGGAAAAACCACAGTGGGAGTTGGCACCCACAAATATTTGTACTCTTTTGAAGTACGCCCTATTAGGAGCTTACAATACACCCTGTTAGGAGTCACCTAGTTAAGGGATTTACCTAGCACCCTAGTTAGGAGCTTGATGATTTGTTTAACCTCATGAGAGGATTTAACACTCTTTTCAAAGTTTCCTTGTTAGGGGACTTAAATTTTTAAGCCATGTTAGGACCTACCTAATTAAGGGATTTAACCAGTTGCAACTGTTAGGGAACAACAATGAATAAATGATATGTTACTTGCACTTCTCTGCTTGATAAATTAGATCCATTTATGGTCAACACCCTACAATTATTAGGAAGATCTCACACTTCTCTTAGATAGCTAAAGACATTCTCTCAACACCATTGACGCAATAAACATCAATTGTGTTGTCCTGAATAGCCATCTCAACTAAGTTGGCCACTAAACCCTAATTACATCATAAATTTACAATACAAATCATAAGAGATCATGTTGGATCAATATACAGATCATTACATCAAATTACAATGCAATATCAAGCTTTGGTTGATCGTAACCCATCACAAAAATTTGATTTGTACCAAAGTCAAACCCTCAAAACACTTCACTAAGCATTTTGCTATTTCCCAAGAAATTCTTCCTTGAATCATGCTAAAACATTAATTAAATCATTCAAACAGGTTGTTCTATGTTACCATCTTAATGTAGACTTATCGTCGATCACCATCATAAGAAAAATCATTACTGGTTTGATGCTTTCTTCACCGGTCTTAAACCCTACTAAAACCTTAGCAAAACTTCATCAGAAATTTGAAACATGCCTTTCGATAGTCATCACAAGTTCCAGTTCTAGTCAGATACTTATTTCCATGATACAATTTCACATTCCAAATGACAAATAACCAATCATCACTGATCATCTAATTCAATCAAAACATCTCTCCTTTATCGATTGAAGTCCTATTTCACAGACTTTAGTTCTCTGTCGATAAACCCTGTCTTCTGGTAAACCAAATCAATTATATGACCAAAAAAATGTCAGGAACATCAATAATCATCATTTGACATCATTCTCCATCAATGACAACACAAATAATTGATTAAGTCATCTAATCACAAAATATCAATCTCTTCATCACAAATAGACTTATATCCTTTACTAGTGTAGTCATCCATCTTCAACTGCATCACCTCATCTGGATCAGTTATGCCAAATGCCAACATTCTCCCCCTTTAGCATTCATGGCAACATCAATCAGATATACAATCAGAGTAACATCATCATCTGTGAGTTCTCCTCCTTTTGTCTTGTCCCCCTTAACAAATGCTTCTTTGAATTTGATATTCTGATCTTCAACTTCTCTCATATCTTTTCTTCTCCCATATCTGATTTCTCTTCTTCTCCCCCTTTGAGAGTAATGCCAAAGGTATAAATGCATCACTTGTCTTCAATTCTATCATTGCCTCTTCCATCATCTCTAATCAAATCAGAAAAATTATATCAGAGCATTAAATACAAACTTTACATTAGACTTGCTCCCCCAAAGGAGTAGCTTGCACCTTCATCAATCCTTAGTGAAAGATAAACATGAAATCCACCAGATTGATGCATTTCCATCATTCTAGTTCTTCTGGTGTAGGGGTCTTACTCCTAGTTTACCTTGAAAGAACTCGAAGGTAGCCTTCAGTAAGGGCTTAGTAAAGATATCAGCTAGCTGATCTTTACTCTTAACATATTCCATTTTCACCTATTTTTCTTGAACTCTTTCCCTTAGGAAGTGATACTTCGATCCAATGTGTTTAGTTCTAGAATGAAGTACAAGATTCTTATAAATATTTATTGCACTTGTATTATCACAATAGATAGTCACCGGTTCAAAAATATCTATCTTGAATCCTTCTAGCACATGTCTCATCCATATTGCTTGCATGCAATTCATGGATGTAGCTACATTCTCTACTTCATCTGTAGATTGAGAAACACATGTTTGTTTCTTGCTTGTCCATGCCACTAATCTTCCACCAAGTAGAAAAGCTCCACTATTTGTGCTTAACTGATCATCCACATTGCCTACCAATTAGCATCAGTAGAGACATCCAAAGTAAAATATCCTTTATAGGGATAATATAAATCATAGTCTACTATGCCTTTGAGATACCAAAAAATTCTCTTCGTAGCCACCATGTGACTCTCCTTAGGATCTTTTTGAAATCTAGCCACTAATCCAATAGCATGAGCAATGTCCAGTCTGCTATGAACAACATAGTGTAGCTTGCCAATCATATATATGTACTCTTTTTCACTAACAACATGGGAATTATCTTGCTTGGACAACTTATAGCCTGTCACCATCGGTGTTCCTACCAGTTTGTAGTCTTTCATGTCGAAAGTCTTCAGCACCTCTTTGATATAATTGGTCTGACAAATAAAAATACCACCATATAGTTATTGGACTTGTAAGCCAATAAAAAACTTTATTTCACCGATTAGAGACATTTCAAATTCCTTTTTCATTATATCAGCAAAATCCATACACATATCATCATTCCCACCAAAAATTATATCATCTACAAACACTTATTCTATTAGCATCTTGTCTCCATCACTCTTCAAATAAATGTTGTCCTCACTAGTATGTTGTAATCCAATTTTGATTAAATGCACATTTAATCTCTCATACCATGCTCTCGATGCTTGTTTTAGACCATATAGTGCTTTATGCAATTTACACACCATGTCCTTATCCTCAGCCAAGTAAAATCCACCTGGTTGTTCAATGTATACTTCTTCTTCTAGAATTCCATTTAGAAAGGTTGATTTGACATCCATTTGATAAAATTTGAATCCCTTATATGCAGCAAATGCCAACATCATCCTTACTCCTTCTAATCTAGCAACCGGTGCAAATTTTTCACTATAATCCTCACCTTCTTCTTGAGCATACCCTTTGCAGACTAACCTCACCTTGTTTCTTAAAATTTTTCCTTCTTCATCCAATTTATTCCTAAAGACTCATTTTGTTCCAATTACATTCTTATTCTTTGGTCTAGGAACAAGTGACCGTGTCTAATTCTTCTCAATTTGATCTAATTCTTCATTCATTGCATTCACCCAATTATCATCCTTTAGTGCTTCCTTAACTATCTTGGGTTCTATTATAGAAATCAAACATGAGTTCTCTCGGATCTTTCTTGTAGTTTGCACATCTACATTCCTATCACCGATAATTTGCTCTTGTGAGTGGTTCAATATGACATATCTAGGTATTGCATGTGCCAGTTCTGCATCTTCTACATTAGGTTCTTCATTTTCTTCTTCACTATCATCGCTTACTGGTTGAGAATCTAATTCTGCATTTGTTGGTTCTTCATTATTCTTTTCCTCCAGTTAAATGATCACAAGTTTTTCCTCATTATCATCCTTTTCATATTTTGATCTGTTTGTACCTTCAGACTTATCAGATAGATCATCAACTTTTACATTAGCACTTTCAATAATTTTCTTAGTTCTCTTATTGTAATATTTATATGCCTTACTATTAGAAGAGTAACCAATAAAAAGTCCCTCATCACATTTTGCATCAAATTTCTCAATGTAGTTATCTCTCTTAATAAAACATTGGCTTCCAAAAATTTTAGAATAACTTACACAAGGTGTTTTTCCATACCATAGCTCATAGGGTGTCTTATTATTACCTCTCTTCACCAGTACTCAGTTTAAAGTGTATACAATAGTACTGATCACTTCTCTCCAAAACATTTTGGATATATCACCTTGTAATAGCATGGTTCTTGCAGCTTCAACTATTGTTTTGTTCATCCTTTCTTCTATGCCATTCTATTGTTGTGTCCTCAGAGGAAACATTTGTCTCTTGATATCCTGTTCATCACAATACTTTATAAATCCATTACATGTGAATTCACCTCATTAGTCTGATCTTAAACACTTCAAGTTCTTACCGGTTTCATTCTCAACCGAAGCTTTAAATGATTTAAATTTACCAAATGCTTCTGATTTCTCCTTCAAAAATCTCACCCACATCATTTTTGAATAATCATCAGTAAAAATCATGAAATACCTATCACCGTAATTCTTTGTTCTCATAGGGCCACAAATATCAGTATGTACCAAATCTAAAATATTCTCAAAAATGCAATTCTTGCTCTTGAAAGAAATAGAGGTCATCTTACTGATTTGACAATCTTTTCATATCACACTATCTAGTTTGACAATTTGTGGCAATCCTCTTAGAACACTTGACTTTCTTATCTTAACTAGATTATCAAAATTAACATGACAACATATTTTATGCCATAACCAACTGTCTTCCATTCTTGCAACCAGATAATTATTAATATTACTATTCAAATGGAATAAGTTGCCTCTAGTTTGCTTCCCAGCAGCAATCAGTTCACCATTACCTCCAAGCATTCTGCAGACTCCACTTTTAAACTCAAGCAAATAACTGTATCATTGAGTTGACCAACACTTAAAAGATTATGCCTTAGACCATCTACCCAAAACACATCATCAGCATTACTCTTCCCATTTAGAGAAATTGAACCTTTGCCTTTCACCATGCAGGGAGAGTTATTTCCAAATCTAACAACACGTCCATCAAATTCATCAAGGGTTATGAACTTACTTTTGTCTCTGGTCATGTGGTGTGAACAACCACTATCTATAATCCATTCATCACTATTCTCCATATGAGATACCAGTGCCTTTTCATCTATTAGTTCCTCCTTCACAGCTACAAACACAATTTCTTCAATGTCATCTTCATCTTCAGACTCCTCATCAGTCACACCTTCATCTACTACAACATAACAATGTTTCTTGCCCTTTCCTTTGAATCTTCTAAGCTTCTATTTCTTATTAGTGTTAGGGCAATTAGTACCAATGTGACCAATTTTACTATAAGAGAAACACCTCAAAGGTAGCTTTCCTTTATACTTACCAGTGCCTCTTGGAAATATTTTTGCTAATAGTGCCTCAAGTTCCATCACTTGATCTTATTTGTCTTCATTTCCCCGGTTACTTCCATGACTTGACCTGCACTCATGATTTTGATATATATCTTTTCCTTTTATAGAAGATGAACCAGTAACAAAAGATTTAAAGGAAGATTCAATAGTTTTTGTCACCTTATTGTCAAAACTATTTAACTCAAAAGTTGTAAGCTTACTAATCAATGAATCAACAATTACCTTATCCTTTGAAATAGATCTAAGCTCTTGGATTGCAGATACTCTTATAGCATACTGAGGTTGAATATTTCTAAGCATTTTACTTACTATAGCATCATCTTCCATTTTACCTCTTACACTCTTTATGTCACCAACAACTTATTTGATTCTCTTACCATACTATGTAATATTTTCTCCTTCAAGCATTCTCATGTCATCGAACTTTCCTCTCAAGATTTCCTCTTTGGCTCTTTGAACATGCTCATATCCTCCATAGATTGTATCTAACTTTTCCCAAACCTCACATGCAGTTTCCAATCCTTCAA
The DNA here is from genome assembly GCF_030272615.1 of Cryptomeria japonica. Taxonomy (NCBI): domain Eukaryota; kingdom Viridiplantae; phylum Streptophyta; class Pinopsida; order Cupressales; family Cupressaceae; genus Cryptomeria; species Cryptomeria japonica. The sequence goes on along the minus strand of NC_081414.1, from coordinate 652,782,593 downwards.
CATCAATATATTTTGAATCAAATAAAGTACTTACAATATCTTCTAGGTTTTGCATGTTATCTCGTTTCTCTCTGAGTTCATCCAGTGTCAAGGGAGTAGTGGTAGGACCAACATATGTTATTTCAACTTGCTTCCAATATTATGCACCAAGACCTTAGATATAGATCTTCATTCTATCTTTCCAGATCTTGTAGTTATCCTTGTTGAACTTAGAACCCTCTTTCTTCATCATCTTGACTTGCTCAAAATCTTTTCCTCAAGCGGTTAGGTTTTCTACACACAAAGGACGAAAGCTCTGATACCAATTGTTAATCCTATGACAATTCAGTTAATACTGAGAGGGGGGGTGAATCAGTATTAATACCAATTGAAAATTTAAAACCAAAATCAAACTTATATCAAATCTAAAAATATCTCAACTTATTTTATCAGATCTAATAACCTTAGATTAATCAGATTTCTTAACACATTAATCAAATCATTTACCACATCTATCAATTCTTTCACCACTTAAGCAGTCATATAAATTTGATCATTTACCAACTTATTATCCTTATTTATCAGATCAAACACTTTCTCTAACAACTCTTATCAGTACCAGTAACCTTTGATAAATCTCTGATAAAACATCATGACTGGTGTACTAAAAAATAGTGCATTAAATTTAACATAAACAAGAAAATCACATGAAAAACATTCCACACAAGAACACCATAATTTTTTTGACGTGGAAACACAAATAGGGAAAAACCATGGTGGAAATTGGCACCCACAAATATTTTTACTCTTTTGAAGTACTCCCTATTAGGAGCTTCTCCCTATTAGGAGCTTACAATATGCCCTGTTCGTAGTAGACCCTGTTAGGAGTCATTCGGTTAAGGTATTTGCCTAGCAGTCCAGTTACAAGGTTGATGATCTATTAGGATCAACCTCATGAGAGGATTTTAACACTCTTTTGAGAGTTGCCCT
>NC_081414.1:652748095-652781124 GCF_030272615.1 Cryptomeria japonica | reverse complement strand
GCGTTGGTTCAAAGAATGTGTGATGTCTAGGAGATGCCAGTTCTGAACTTGATTGATCACGAACTAGATGAAAGCGAGGTGTTTAGCTTGATTTGAAGCGATGAATATCAATGAAGTCTAATTAAAGTGATACCGATCTTGAACTTGATTGAACTTAAGAACGATTGAAAACAAAAGATACCAAACTTGAACTTGATTGATCAAGAAGTGGATCTTACTGATCTAGAACTTGATTAATCTAGACACAGTGAGTGATGATAAAAATTGATCTTAAACTTGATTGATCAAGAAGTGGATCTTACTGATCTAGAACTTGATTAATCTAGACATAGTGAGTGATGATAAAAATTGATCTTAAACTTGATTGATCAAGATATGATGAGCAAAGATAAAATGTCCAGCTTGATCCAAAGCGATGAATATTGAACACCTGCTTAGATTGAGTGTGATCAAAGATACTCTTTAGACCCTTGATTGAGTTTAAACAAATAATCAGCTTGATGAAAAGCAATGAAACTGATTAACGTTAAGAGATTGATTCAGACGAAGACAATATCAACTTGATATGAAGCGATGAAACTAATATGCCCCTAGAGATTGATTTGATTTAGATGATCGAGAAATTTCAACTTGATATAAAGCGATGAAGATGAGATGTCCCTTAGCAATAAGGATTTGATTGATTTTCTTTAGTTGAAAAAGATGTTTTGCTCGACTTTTGATTAAGATTTGAAAATTTTCTTGACATTGAAGATGTGAGGTCATAAGGTCATGAGTATGCCCCCTTGAGAGAGAAATTGAAAGATAGCAAGGGTACATGATGATAGGAAATCTTGAGTGATGATAAGTTATTTGAGCACAAATTGATTCAGAGGAATTTTTGAAAATTAAGCATGATGAGAAAAGTGAGCGCAAAGCATGATTTAGCATTGATTGATGAGAAATTTAGCGTGAATTAAAGAAGAGAATGGGCCTGTGATGAAAAGCACTAAGTGGGTCAAATTTTGTGAAATTGACTAGAAAAATGATCTCAAATTTTGATTTCGATCCCAAAAATGGAGTTAGAATGGGCAAATTAGCTAAGGGTACAATTTTCACATCCATCGGAACAAGTTGAAAAATTAGTGTTTTAGCTATATATGGGACAAAAAGTGTCATTTTCAATTTATTTTAACCCTCCAAAGTTTGAAAATTCAAAAAACCTTCTGTAAGAAAAATGGTGGTCCCTACTCATGAGCATCGATTCGAGCACTAGAGATGACATAATCGACCACGACACTATGAGCCACCAGTAAGTGATCTATCTTAAGCTTGTTATTCATTCCAAATTTGAATTTTTTTGTTGATTTTTTAAGTTTTTGGCATGTTGAGTCAGTTTTTCTCATTTTGTCATGCGAGATAGTATCCTTTCTCATATGACAAACTACTAAATTGTATTTTGTCATTTCAAACCATTAGATTTGTCATTCTAGGGCCACCCTTGTGTCATACGACAACCTTCTTGAAAGACCATTTTGTCGTCCAGAGTCTAATCTTTTATCGTTTGGGAGTATTTTATCATACGGGGCTCAATCCTGACTTGTACGAGTTTTTGATCTTCTGTGTTTTTTTATTTTGAAAAAAGTGAGCATTTTTTAAGGTCTAAATTTGAAATTTTATTTTTGCAATTGACGTAGTTGGATTTGCATGATGTTTTACTCCTCTTGTAGGCTTATTTGGAATGTATTCTGATATTCCATTATTTTATTTTGCAGGCTCGATTGCCTCATGTGCTCTTCAGGTGTATTTATTCACCTACCATGACTTTAGTTCGATAGCTATTAGAGGTTGAGGAGGCTCATATTGACTTGTGTGGCTTGACACATTTGTTGAGATTACCCAATATCCATGTGAATCACGATATGCTCACAACATTGGTAGAGAGATTCCATTCTGAGCATAACACCTTTCACTTACCAGTTGGGGAGATGACTATCACTCTCGAGGATGTATATAGGATCCTTCGTATCCCTTTTTCTAGGGATAAGGTGGACTAATATTCAGGACACCTTCCCGGATTACAGGCAGTGAGGCACGTCTTCAGGGATCCTGATATCCCAACACGTTCGATCAGTTGGGACATCATGATGAACAGGTACAATGATGAGTTTCCTCTGGCTTGTGTTCTAGCAGGGTTTATCAGTTGTTTTTTGATGTCAAATAGAGGACAGCAGGGATTCTAGTGTGAATGGGGCAGGATGCTAGAGAGATTGATGGAGATCCCTCAGAGGCTTGGCTAGGGTTCTTGCATATTAGCCCACATGTATCACAAGATGCATGAGTTAGTCTATAGGGATGGTAGAAGAAATGTCACTGGTGTGTTGATCTTACAGGTTTGGGTTTGGGAGCACCTCCCGATTTGTCAGCCTATTGTTGATGATAGTAGAGAGTCTGGGCAACCGGTTGTATATAAGTATGTTGGTTACGGTACACAACCCCATCTAGGGAAGACGGTTTTTTGACAGTGGTAGTTGGATGACCTGATAGTCATGGTATGGAGGCCTTATAGGGGCTTAGAACCATGGGATGACTAGAGGCTGGTACGCAGGGACCTTTTTGTTACTTGCCCTCTTATTGGCAGATCACAGATGATAGTGGAGCAGTTTGTAGTATCACGGGTGCTGAGGCAGTATGGACGGCCTCAAGGGGTATCATAGGAGTTCACAACATATGCGCGATATGCTAATGAGGAGAGGAAGGGATGGTCACTAAGGTTGTCCTATGCCTTGGCCATGCAGGAGCTGATTGGTCTATAGAGACTGAGATGGGATTACTTGAGTGATATTGTAGTTGCGGGGTTATTGCCCTAGTATAGAGATTATTTTCAGCAGCATTCATTCCCTCATTTGGTGGATCCAGCTGAGTAGGTTCCTCGCATTGAGGAGGTTGAGGATGATGCCCCCGCACAGGGATAGGGACAGGGTCAAAGGCAGGGCCCGAGATAGGGACAGAGAGCTGAGGCTTTGAAGCGGATAGGTAGTGATCCTGGTGCTAGTAGTAGCAGGGTTCCAACTGATGTGGGACAACAGAGGGATGAGGGTGGATCACTTGGGGGTATAGGTTTGAGATTGGGCAGGGCTAGGGAGGAGTGAGTAGCTCTAAGATAGGCTCATCAGCGGCGAGAGGAGCAGGGTGGAGCCAGAGGTGGAGATGGGGTTAGAGAGCCTGTGAGAGAGTAGGGGACGAATGATGGATGGTTGATGAGGGCATGTTTAGTAGAGTTGTAGTCATAGTTTACACTGGCTCAAACTCAGCTGGTGGAGCAAGACCGACAACTTACCAATCTTAGGGTTGAGCGCGATTGCCAGATCTCTGAGATGAGAGCAGAGATAGAGCCCTTGCAATAGGAGGTCCTTCATTAGACTAGTAGGGCAGCCTACTATGTTGCAGCATATAGTGTCGCAGTTCCAGTTACGTAGTAGGTTATACCCTACTCGCAGTATATGGCACGTTCAAAGGGATCTCAGGCACCTCATCAAGATCTCGGTCATCGAGCTCCACCTCCTCCACCAGGTGATGAGGGAGAGGCTCAAAGCTAGATATTCTTTTTGTAGCTGTGATATTAGTATTCTTATTTGTAGACACACCTATTTTTTGTAGCCATACGATTCTTGCTCCAATGGGAGTTTGTATATGTCATTTGACATCATTTTGTGCTCTTATAATTGATAAAATATATATATATATATACAAGATCCAATTTGACTTCATTATACTTTTCATGCTTCAATTTTTGAGATGCTTTCTATATGCTTTATTCTACATGTATGCATTTCTTTCTAGTAGGAATGTATGTAATGCAAATGATCATGGATGTCTATTTTTGTTTCTTTTCATATGCAAATAGATGAATGTGCAACTAAGTAATGAATAATGCAAATTTGTCATTTTTTTATATGCAATAAGATGAATGCAGATGTGTAATAATGAAATGTATGGATCTATATTAAATGTTTATGTATGCAGCTAAACATCTCGAAAACACAAGTACTCGATCAGAGAAATGATGAAAAGAGACCACGTAGCTAAAAAAAATGAAGCTTCCAGCACTCATTCAAAAAATAAGGAGATCATTGTTACCATATCAAAATCACTCTAAATTCACAAGATGCGGAATGAAATGCAAAATGATATGAAAAATTAGATGCAATCCCTAGTCACTGGACTTTGGAAAGCTTAATTTTCATCACTGAGTGTTTTACAATTATAGCAGACATAATAGAGTTCACTTCTTTTCATTTGCAATATTAATTATCTTGTCCGCAATAACCCTTTTTTCGTTCATATCCTTGGACAGATTTCATAGGGACTTGGATTGCACAATAAAGAAATTCCCTCAAAATAGACAAAGATATGATGGGAACCTCCCTATAGCATTCAAATAAGAGGAGTCAGGGTATGTGAGGCAATTTCACCTTGATGTGAAGGCACTTATCATAGACACCCAGCTGATTAGATGTTTCTAGATCATCGAAATCATTCCTACAAGCAGAAACAACAAAGATATTATGCCCCCAATCCTTTTTCCTCTTAGTCAAGATAGACTTCCTCGAGTTACTTAGAGAGATAATAATCAAAATTCAATAAAAGACAACACACAAAGAAAATTTGCATGCATAGCTCAAACTGTTTAGTGATTGTTTTCAGTTAAGTTGTTTTGCTTGTTTACTCAGTGATAAAACTCTTTAGTAGTTAGGAGATAGGTGACTGACTTGGAGTTGATGACAGAGTATCATTGACGTAAAGATGACTTGGTTGATACTTCTTAGGACATGTAAAGTGCTCTAGCAATTAACCTAAGACTAGGACAATGATTGATTTCAAGCCATGAGGGTTCCAACGAACCAGGAACTCACAAAAGTGACTAAAATATGTACAGGCGAAAGCAAAGATGCATGAAAGCGAGAATGCCAATGTTGCGTTGATAGATGGAGTGCTTGAGTACAAGAGGCGCCTGTTTGCCAGGTTTTCACCTACTTGGTAGAGATTCATTTTTATTTTTTTACCAAGGTGCCTATTTACTAGGTTTCCACCAGAGCATTTTCTCTCTTTTTCTTTTTTTTTCTTTTTTTTCTTTTCTTTGTTTTTTTAAATTTCTTCAAGACTTTTTCTAATTTTTAGGATTTTTTCAGGACTTTTTCTGATTTTTTTTTTTTTTTTCAGAACTTTTTCTGATTTTTATGATTTTTTCAGGACATTTTATGGTTTGTAGGATTTCTTCAGGATATTTTATGACTTTTAGGATTTCTTCGGGACTTTTTAGCTCTATAGGCTGCTGGAGCAGAGAATATTTAAGTGAAGAATTTCTTCAGATGGATGGTTTTGATCTGTTTGCAGAGCTATTCTCCTTTTGATGTTGAGAGTTGATAGGCACCAGAGCCAAAAGTTGCAGTAATGATATAGGGACCCAGCCAATTGGGTTCGAACTTCCCTTTGTTGTCTCGAAACTGTTGATTTTTTAGGATTTTCTCTTAGAACTAGGTCACTAACCTGAAATTCTTGGTGTCGAACCTTTTTGTTATATCCTCTGGACATGCTCTTTTGATACACTCTGAGACAATCAAATGCCACTTGTCGATGCTCATACATCAATTCAAGCTCTTGTAATCTAGATATTCTATAGTCTTCATCAGTAACAAGACCTTGCAAAGAAACTCTTAGAGATGGTATTTCCACTTCAATAGGTAATATTGCTTCATACCCATACACCAAAGAAAAAGGTGTAGCCCCAGTAGGTGTTCTGATACTTGTTCTATAAGACCACAATGCAGGATTGAGCTACAAATGCCAATTCTTCCCAGATTTGTTCATTATTCTATGCAAGATAGTCAATAGGTTTTTGTTAGATGTCTCTACTTGTCCATTACCTTGAGGGTAATATACTGATGACCAGTGTTTTTTTATTTTGAATTTCTCATAGAGTTCATCTAGATCTTTGTTCTTGAACTATCCCCCATTGTCAGTTATAATGGATGAAGGTATACCATACCTGCAGATGATATAATTAAGAATAAATAGAGCTACTTGTTTTTTAGTTGCTTTGGTGAGCAGAATCGCTTCTACCCACTTAGTGAAGTACTCAGTGGTAGTGATAATAAATTTGTGTCCGTTAGACGATGCAGGATAGATTTGACCAATTAGATCAAACACCCACTATTGAAAGGGCTAGTGTGTCACAAAGGGTATGAGATCCCTTGCTGGAGCATGGATAAGGTGCCCATGCAGTTGGCACTTTTCACAAGTTTTAGCAAATTTTTGAGCTTCTTTCTCCATGTCTGGCCAGTAGTAGTTAGCCCTTAGTAGTTTTTGTGCTAAAGTTAGACCATTCAAATGGGATCCACAAACACCTTCATGAACCTCGGATAATGCATGTAGAGACTCCTTAGTTTCTAGACATCTAAGCAAAGTATTATCTAAACCTCACCTGAATAGGTTGTTAGCAATGATGACGTACCATGACGCATTTTGGACTAGGTTCCGTTTTCATTTCGAGAAAGATTAGCAGGGACAACTTGGTCACGCAGGTAAGAGTAAATGTGGCTATAATGAGATGAATCATGTCCAATAATAGAACAAAGCATTTGGGACTCGGGAGAATCATAGGAAGGATAATGTAACTCTTCCACCAGGAATTCAAAGCAAAAATTAGATTCCTGTAGCTGTGGTATAGATTCCAAAGTGGCCATTGCATCCGCTACTCTATTTGTTGTTCTGGGGATCTACTGAAATGATAAAAAGGTAAAGTATTTCTTCAGATCATCCATCATTCTCTTATAAGGCATCAGTTTCTCATCTCTTATCTAATATAGGTCAGTGTTTTGGTTGATGATGAGTTGAGAATCTCCATAGATGTGTAATTCAACAATCTTCCACTCGATGGCCAGCTTGATTCCATTTACCAAAGCTTCATATTCTGCAATGTTATTTGTGCAAGGGAAGAGAATATTGTAAGATTTTGGGATTGAGTATTTTTGGGGAGTAACAAAAAGTATTCCGGCACCAGAACCATGTTGAGTGAAAGACCCATCAAAGAACATCTTCCATGATTGTTCAGTAAGGTGCATGATTGATTCATCTAGGAATTCTATATGCAGAGGTTGACTGTCTTCAAGTGGAGCATCAACAAGTTGGTATGCAATAACTTGTCCTTTGATGGCTTTACAATCCACATATTCAATGTCAAATTCTGTAAGAACCATGACCCATTTAGCAAGTCTTCCTCTAAGTGTTGCATTACTGAGAAGATATTTGAGTGGATCAATCTTAGCTACTAGTTTAATAGAGTGTGCCAACATATAGTGCCTTAATTTTTATGATGCAAAGATCAATGCGAAGCATGGTTTCTCTATTATAGTGTAATTCATTTCATACAACACCAATGTTTTGCTGATGTAATAGATAGATCGTTCCTTTTTATTGTCATCTTGTTGTGCCAGAAGTGCCCCCAATGAAGTATCTGTAGTTGAAATGTATAGGATCAATGGTTTACCTTGAATCAGTGGCATTAATATGGGTGGATTAGAAAGATATTCTTTGATTTGTTTTAAATGTTGTTCACAGTCTTTATCCCAGTTGTATTGAATTCCTTTCCTTAATACCTTTGTGAAGGGTTCAACTTTGTTTGCTAGCTGAGATATAAAATGCCTTATTGACTGAACACGGCCTTGTAAACTTCTCATTTGATTGATATTCTTGGGCGGAGGCATTTCCATTATAGCTTGGACCTTTTCAGGGTCAACCTCAATTCCTTTGTTTGAAATTATGTAACCAAGCAATTTTCCTGATGTTACTCCACATGCACACATTTTAGGATTTAATCAGAGCTTGAATCTTTCCATTCTATCTAGTATGAGGCCTAGTTCTTGAATATGCATAGATCTCTTCATGGTTTTGACTAGGGTATCATCGACATAATCTTCCATGTTTTTATGCATCATATCATGGAAGATAGTGGTTACTGCTCTTTGGTAAGTTGCTCATGCATTCTTTAGCCCAAACGACATAACATTCTAGTAAAATGTTCTCCATGCACATGTGAAAGTTGTCTTTTCTTGATCTTCAAGTGTTATCTTGATATGATTGTAGCCAGAGAATCCATCCATTAACAAATATATCTCATATCTAGCAGTCATATCTACTATCATGTCAATATTGAGCAATGGAAAATCATCTTTCAGACATGCCTTATTGAAATCCCTGAAGTCTATGCAAACTCTAATAGATTTGTCTGCATTTGATATAGGTACCATATTTGATATCCATTCTCCATAGTCTATAGCTCTAATAAATCTAGCTTTTAGCAATTTTTCTAATTCAGCTTTGACTAGCAGTGCCACATGAGGATGCATCTTATGGAGTTTTTTCTTGACTGGTTTACTCCTAGTGTAATAGAGAGGTGATGCATGGTGAGATCAGGATCTAGTCCTAGCATGTCTGAGTATGTCCATGCAAATTTGATCTTCTTTTCTACAAAAAGGTTTCTGAAATCTTTTAACTCTTCTGCTGATAGTGATTGGGCTAAATTAATGATATGTGGCATTTCTTGACTCCCAATGTTCACTGGCTGAGTTGGCTTGATCAATATGGAAGATCTCTCTTGGAAATGACATGGTAGAATATCAAGTATCTCACCTTTAGGCACCTCAGAGAGGTTTTCACCCTTAGGTACGCCCTTTATTTTCTCTTTTTTAGATTTTGATACTGCCACAATATGTTTTTTGCCATCAGGTCTTTTATTTTTATTTTTCTTATTTTTGCGACTAAGATACTTGATATCTATTTCAGTCTTGTTTCCACTCTATTCACTGGTGGAAGAGTTCATGGGTTCAACTGCATTGAGATAATAGGCTAATGTTTAGTCATTTGCAAAAGTAGGTACATCCAAGGGTTGGTTATAAAGAGCACAATCAATCAATTTAGGGTGTATTAAGGATAAGGTTGGAACAAGTTCAAGGGAGTTCATGGTACTATCATCATGGATTCGGACCAACCAGTCGAGTTCCAGAAGACTACCTTGCGTATGTGTCTCGAGACCAGTAAGAGTCATGACATGATTCTCAAAATTCATGTTAGTATTTATTGGACCTAACCCAAGCGAGCTACTTCTAGCATCGTCACCTACTTCAGACTGGACTACATATTGTGGTGTGTCAGTAACAGGGTGAGCAGATAATATCTCAACATTCATGACAGAGTAGTCATAATGTATTGTTGAATAGTTGTTGTTATAAATAGAGCTCCTGTCTAAGTCATCAGAGTCATAGGATGAAGTTTTTGATTCATCTTCAAGTGGCTTAGTAAAAGTATATATAGTATCAATACCCACATCTTTGATGTTGCAGGTTCCTTCATGATTTGGTTCATTGAGTACTTGTATTTGACACACTTGTGGACATAACCTTGATGGTTCTGTTAATCCCTATCATCTGTTTGTTAGGGTTTCAAGCAGATCCGAAGCAAATATGAACTAACAATTATATGCAGATTTAAATACAAAAGATAAAGAAATAAAATAGGACACAGATAACACAGAGATTTAACGTGGTTCACCCAGAATGGGTTACGTCCACCATACACAGCCGTCCAATCTGTCTTATTATCCAGCAAAAATAGTACATCAACCTTACAATGCCTTAAGCATCCCAGCCACTTATAACATGCGTTTTTAGGGCAACAAACAAAGTCGGCCTTTTTAGGGTTTTATTACAATGTCGGTTTTCATCAACAAAAAATGGCAAAAAAAAAAAAACGTGCTGAGTGTACAGTACTTTGCTGATCAGTCGCCACATTTCAACAATCTCCCACTTGGAGACTGATTAGGCTCCACACCGAACAATCTCCCACTTGGAGACTGATACTACACGACACCACTGTACATGCAACATCCGCTGGATAAAACACTAGGACTTGACTGGTATAAATTCCACAATTATTAATCAAGAAGACCAACAGAAACTGATGAAGAAATCAGCTTCTCCTGTGGAACTGCCTTTGTGAACATATCGGCAGGATTCTCACTTGTGTGAATCTTCTCAAGCCATAACTGACCCTCCTCCAAAATAGTCCGGATGAAGTGGTACCTGAGCTGAATGTGCTTTGTCCTTGAATGAAAAGCAGAGTTCTTCGCAAGATGAATGGCACTCTGGCTATCAGTATACAATGGGCTATCCTCTTGTGTCTGACCCAATTCCTTCAGAAAACATTGCAACCAAATCATCTCTTTGCTGGCTTCTGTAGCAGCAACATACTTAGCTTCAGTGGTTGAAAGTGCAACAACCTTTTGCAGCCTAGAAATCCAACTGACTGCAGTTCCCCCTATAGTAAAAACATACCCTATAGTACTCCTCCGTGAATCAATATCACCTGCCAGATCAGAGTCAACAAATCCACTTAGAGCAGCATTAGATCCTTTGAAACATAATGCCTTCATAGTAGTTCCTTTCAAATACCGAAGAATCCATTTCACAGCATTCCAATGTTCCATACCCGGATTACTCATAAACCTGCTCACAACTCCCACTGCATGTGCAATATCTGGCCTTGTGCATACCATTGCATACATCAGACTGCCAACAGCTGATGAATACGGGATGTTAGACATTTTATTAACCTCTTCCTATGCCTTTGGACACATCTCCTTAGTCAATTTGAAATGACTAGCCAAAGGTGTACTAACTGCTTTTGCATCCTGCATGTTAAATCTTTTCAACACCTTCTTTATATACTCACTTTGGGACAAATTCAAGGTTCTATTTTTCCTGTCCCGTGTAATCCTCATACCGAGAATTTGCTTAGCTGCATCCAAATCCTTCATAGCAAATGACCTGGCTAATTTTTGTTTAAGATCATTTATATATTGCATGTTAGACCCAGCAACAAGCATGTCATCAACATAAAGCAACAGGATAATATAACTGCCATTATCAAATCTCTTAAAATATACACAATGATCAGAATGACATCTATGATAACCGTGTTCAGCCATGAAACTATCAAATTTTAAATACCATTGTCGGGGTGCTTGCTTTAGGCCATACAGACTTTTCTTCAACCTGCACACCAAGTTCTCCTTACCTTTGACCTCATATCCCTGTGGTTGCAACATGTAAATTTCCTCCTCCAAATCTCCATGGAGAAAAGCTGTTTTGACATCTAATTGTTCAAGATGTAAATCATCTGTAGCCACAAGACTAAGTACAGTTCTAATTGAAGTCATTTTTACAACTGGAGAAAATATTTCATCATAATCTATACCCTTTTTCTGTGCAAAACCTTTTACCACAAGTCTGGCCTTATATCTTTTCTGACCTCCTTCCTCCTCCTTCAGCCGATAAACCCATTTGTTAGGCAAGGCTCTTTTTTCTGCAGGTAAAGGGACTAAGTCCCAAGTCTTATTTTTCATCAAGGAGTCCATCTCCTCTTTCATGCCTAGTTGCCACTGTTGTTTGGCATCCACCTGCATTGCTTCTTCATATTCTTCTGGTTCACCAGAATCTGTTAATAAAATAGAATACAAAGAAGGAGAAAATCTTTCAGGGGGTCTACTTGTCCTCGTAGAACATCTAACACTTGCAGGAGTTTGTGGGACAATCTGTTGTTGCTGAGCATCAGGTACCTGTGGCATTTTATTTTCAAGAATCTCATCCAACACCACATATTCTTGTTTGTCCTGTTCATGCTTCTTTTCCTGCATCTTTTCTTTATACATAACCTTCTCATTGAATATAACATCTCTACTTCTAATTATTTTCTTATTTTCAAAATCCCATAACCGATAGCCATATTCATCAATCCCATATCCAATGAAGGTACATTTCTGAGATTTAGCATCAAGCTTGGTTCTGTTTTCTTTATCAACATGGACAAAAGCTTCGCAACCAAAAGTTTTTAGAAAAGAATAATTTACCTTTTTACCAGTCCATGCCTCCTCTGGAATACCACCATCCAAAGGGGTTGAAGGTCCTCTATTTATCAAATAGACAGCAGTATGTACAGCATCTGCCCAAAAATGTAAGGGCAATCCAGCATGCAATCTCATGCTCCTCGCACGTTCCATGATGGTCCTATTCATTCTCTCTGACACACCATTTTCCTGTGGAGTTCCTGGAACTGTCTTCTGCTTTTGAATCCCATTTAAGGAACAGTAATCTTCAAATGCTTTGCTGCAATACTCACCTCCATTATCCGATCTGAGACACTTCAACTTTTTTCCTGTCTCATTCTCAACCAGAGCTTTCCATTTCTTAAAAGTTTCAAAAACATCTGATTTTTGTTTTAGGAAATATACCCATGTTTTTCTAGTTGAGTCATCAATAAAAATAACATAATAACAAGAACCACCAAGAGATGATACCTGAGCCGGTCCCCATACATCTGAATGTACAAGCTCTAACTTCTCACTCTTCTTCTCTTTCCCAACCTTGAGAAATCTGACTCTTTTCTGTTTACCATAAACACAGTTTTCACAGAACTCTAAATCAATCTTCTTTAGTCCTGGCAATAGATTTTTGGAGTGAAGGATTTTCATCCCTTTCTCACTCATGTGCCCAAGCCTATGGTGCCACATTATCGAATCTGTTCTTGCAACATTTATTGTTGTTGTCCCTGCAGTAACTTTATCTGTAGCAGCTAAGGTAGAGTAAGTGTTACCAGTACACAGATATAATGTGCCTACCTTCGCACCTTTAGCTACTACTAACGATCCTTTAGTGACCTTCCACATACTGTCTGAGAAGGTAACTATGCAACCTTCACTACCTAGTTGCCCTGCAGAAATTAAATTTCTTCTTAAATTAGGAACATGTCTTACCTCCTGCAGAAACCAGTCATTACCATTCTGCAACTTGATCTTTATCTTTCCTCTTCCAACAATTTGACAGGGCTCATCATCACCCAAATATACCTGTCCAAAATCACCTTGAACATAATCTAGAAAATATTTTCTATGGGGTGTAGCATGAAATGAAGCCCCAGAATCTATTACCCAGGAATCATTAACATTATCCAAACATAAGATTAAAGCATCTTGTAGAGTATTACTTGCAATATTAGCTTCCTTACTGTCATTTTCATTTTTGTCTCCTTCTTTGTTTTTCCAAGACCAACAGTCTTTCTTTAGATGACCAGGCTTTCCGCAGTACCAGCAATCTTTCTTTCCTCTAGATTGAGAGCGTCCTTTCTTTGACTTCCCTCGTGACTTCTCATTTCCAGTGCCTTTTCCTCTTTCCTTTGATCTTCCTCTGTTCTCCACATTCAAAACACTACCCAATGATGTTGGAGTCTCACCTGTGCTTTTCCTTCGCATTTCCTCGCTTAGGATAACACCAACAATATCATCAAATACCAAAGTATTTTTACCAGAGATAGAGTTACTTACAGCCATAACCAAGCTATTCCAGCTTTCTGGCAAAGAACATAAAATCAAGAGAGCCCTAACCTCTTCTGCAAAGGTAATTTTTACCGAAGACAATTGACTGGTAATTGTATTAAATTCATTTAAGTGCTCCACTACAGATCCTCCCTCACTCATTTTCAAATTAAACAAACGCTTCATAAGAAATACCTTATTCGAAGCCGAGGGTTTCTCATACAGCTTAGCCAATGTTGCCATCAAATCTACAGTCGTTTTTGCTTCTATTATATTGAATGCTACAGACGCTGCAAGGCACAATCGAATGGATCCCAGTGCCTTTCTATCTAAAATGTCCCACTCTTCATCTGATATTGTGGTCGGTTTCTTTGCCTTTCCTTCCAATGGCCGCCACAAATCCTTTTGATACAGGTAATCCTCCATCTGCATTTTCCATAACTGATAATTTTGGCCGTTAAACTTTTCGACCTTGAATTTGGAATCCTCCATTGCTCCCACTCAAATCTGAAAGTCCTGCCAATTTACAGAAAACCTCGCTCTGATACCAATTGTTAGGGTTTCAAGCAGATCCGAAGCAAATATGAACTAACAATTATATGCAGATTTAAATACAAAAGATAAAGAAATAAAACAGGACACAGATAACACAGAGATTTAACGTGGTTCACCCAGAATGGGTTACGTCCACCATACACAGCCGTCCAATCTTTCTTATTATCCAGCAAAAATAGTACATCAACCTTACAATGCCTTAAGCATCCCAGCCACTTATAACATGCGTTTTTAGGGCAACAAACAAAGTCGGCCTTTTTAGGGTTTTATTACAATGTTGGTTTACAATGGCGAGGATACGTGCTGAGTGTACAGTACTTTGCTGATCAGTCACCACATTTCAACACTGTTCTATTCAACTTCCTCTGGATAGATGACTAGTTCTATTTCTGTAGCTTCTAATTCTTCTTTTGTAGTTCCATACCTGATTCATCTTATCTCATTAGAGGGAGAGTTAGTAGGTGAAGAAATTGCTTGTGTCCTTTCTTCCTCCAACTGTCGTTCATAGTCTTCTTGTCTTTTTAGTCTGATATCTTCCATTTCATTTTCCATTTTTAGGCATATCAGCTCTTGTGCATCATCTGTGATATCACTCGATTCTTCAGGGATTTCTATAGTAGAGGTATCTAAGAGATGGTCAGGACCCCATTCATACTCATTGGAATCAGTTTCTGAATCATCTACTTGTTGTCTGCCAGTATATGTTACCAGAATATTCAACGGTGCAAACAATTCTCTGATTCTATATACTTCATCTCTCATATCTTCTAGGACTTCTACTTCTTGTGGTATTATATCCGATATAATTGGAACTTGATTACCATCTATTTCCTCTCTCTGGGTGGGAGATTCTTTTTGTTCATCGTCACACTCTTCCTGAGTTTGTTGAGTATTAATTTCTTGTGTTGTTAAAGGTAGTACCTTTTTCTTCCACTTACATTGATGGTGGGACGTGTGCTTCTGATTTGATTGCTTTCTTGGATCATATCCTAGTCCAACTTTATCATTGACAGACTTAGTTTGTAATTGAATAGATTCAACAATACCTTTTTGATGTTTCCCTAGAGGACCAGCCCCTGAATATCCCACGTGTTGAAGCATCTTATATCTTGGACCATATTGTGTTGGGGAAATCTCACAATGTCATATTTCTTTGTTTGCACTATCTTCTTTGAAAAGTGATTTGAGAACATCATCCTCTTCTATTTCATCTGCAAGAGAAGTAGAGGACTGTATAAAGACACCATTATAAATGACATTTGGAGCTGAAATTTGTGGCTTCATAAGCTCTAACGGTTTTCCTGACTATCTTGGTGATGGAGGAAGAGACATTAGTGAGAGTATAGGCTCTATTTTGTAGCTATCTATGCCAGTGTTTGTGATTTTCAATTTCTTTTCTAAATCTTTCAGCCAAGATTTTGAACTTTTAGTTGTAGAGGTTGCTCTATTATGAGGAACAAAAGCATCAACACTCTGTGTTAATGCATTGCAGGTATAGCTTGTATGGTAGGAATACTAACTTCAACTCCATCATAAGGAAATTCTAGGTGTTGATGATACGTAGATGTTACTGCTTTCATCTCATAAATCCATGGCCTGCCCAGATGTTGTATGAAAGATGAAGATCGAGGACTTGAAAAATGATATCTCTTTCTATAGGTCCTACCTTGATTGGTAATTGCACCAGACCCTTAGAAGTTCTTTCTTCTTCATCATAAGCCTTGATTGTTATTTTCTTTGTTGGGTCAACAACATTTTCAGAAAATCCCAGCTATGTCAGTAGATGGTAGGTACAAATATTCAACCTAGTGCCTCCATCTATCAAAACATGTTTAACTCAGTGTTTATGGATCATGGCTTCAATGTGCAATGGCTGGTTATGTGGGTGACTCAGTGAGTTATCATCTTCTTCAGAGAAATTGAGGTAATGAGGTGAGGTCAGGTGATCCACCATAGATTGAAACCGGTCTATGTCTAAATCTTTAGGGACACTTGTGGTAAGTAGAGCCTTGTCCAAGACCTCTCTATGAGTAGAAGAGATCTTAAGCAGTTCCAAAATGGAGATTTGAGCATTGGTTTTCTTCAATTGTTTGACAATACTATAACTAGGAGAAGATGATGAAGCCAACTGTTTGATTTGGCCATGATTGTGTCTATTTGTCTATTTGGTAGATTTGATGTTGTTTGATCGAAAGTTGAGAAACTAGCTGCTGGGAGAGTAATCTTCCTTTGAGCGCAAGTCACGACATTAGCAGCTTGTTCTTGACTTTGGTGATCTTAGACTATGATCAAATTGCAATATTTAGGTTGAGCATATTCAATCATGTTGATCACATTATCGTTGTTAGTGTAGGTATAATTGACTCTAGCTCCTCCCTTGGATTTTGAGGAATCTCCTTGTTCATAAGTCGGTAAGGGATCTTTAAAGGCCTTATGATCAGCATTAGTCGCTTGATTTCCAACAAATATCTTGGAATTCATTTCGAAGTTTCATGCAGTTGTTTATGTTATGTCCCTTGTTCCAATGGTAGTCATAGTATTCATTTTCTCTCCACCATTTGGGTCTAATTTCTGGGTCATATGGTCTAGAATTGTCTGGCAATGTTATCAGATCATTTGCCAATAAGGTTTTGAAAGATTATTCATATGACTCATCTAGAGGAGTAAAATCACACTTAGGCTTTGAAAGCCAAGGCTTTTCTTTAAACCATTCTCTTGTTTTCTTTGGAGGATTTTCTGCTGCAGTTTCAGCTGTCTTGAGTGCTTGCATGCCACTAGCCAAGTTAAATATTGAGGATTTTGTTTTTGCTTGGACAGTATCTACCACTCCATTAGTAACAATGTTCCTGTTATTATCTTTGTTGTATTTCCAGTATTTACTCTTTTCTTTAGAGCTAGAACCTTGCGATGTTTCTTTCCAAAGCAATATATCTCCCTTTTTTATAAGCACATCTTCCATTCTGAGGGTGTTATCTGCCATTTTGTTGAATGAAGGATGTACTTGCATCTGGACACTATACTTTAATTTATGGATTAGGTTGTTGACAAAGATATCCATTTTCTCAAGATCTGGGATAGTCTATGAATATCTAGAGAACATCTTTCTCCACCATTGGAGAAAAGTGAGAAAGGGTTCTCCTGTCTTTTGTGTGGTATTGCAAAGCTCTATCATATTCATAGGATGTCGAATATTGTATGAGTATTGTTGTAAAAATAATTGGATTAGTTCTTCAAACATTTTTATTCCTTTGGGTAGACTTGAGAACCATTCCATTGCTTTACCCCCTAAACTTCTTGGGAAAAGGCGCATGAGATACATTTGATCGCGCATGAACTCCATATAGGCAGCACAAAACTCTCTGACATGATCTTGAGGATCTAAGGTACCATCATATTTGTCAAATTTTGGGATCTCAACTCATGAAGTAAATGGAGGCATGTAAAGGTTTTTGTCAAATGGGAATGGGCATATTGTGTCCAGAGAATATTGTTTTGGTGTTTTATCTTTGTTTTGTAGTTTTGTGACCATAGTTTGTAATGTTTGCATTTGTTTGCTTATTTTTCCCCATGGTGTCTCTTCCTCTTTAGTGACAAGGGCCTCCACATTATAACTAGTATGGAGTTTGGTGCCTTGCTTTGTTAATTCTAGGAAATAGTCTTCTTTTTCCCTAGCCATGATGACCTCCATCATTTTTTAGAACTCTTTATCATTCTGACATCTATGTACTTTGGCTTCGGGAGGTTTAGGAAGCTTAGATTCAGTCAATAAGGAATCACTATCAGTGGCATGATTGCTAAAGTCATTGTGAGTGTCTCGTTTATTAGCTTCTCATTCTTGTCTTTCCCCAGACATGGTGGGAGATAGGGATTGACCAAAGATTGGTAGATCATAAACTAGTATTTGTGATGAGGATGGTTTATTTTGAAAGAGATTTTCTTCAAAGAATGGATTGTTGTTTGACAAAAAGGGTGTTTCTTTTCCTTTGTCTATTTTGTTGTGAGAGTTTCTAGTTTGAACAAGCATTTGTAACTGACAAAACCGAGAACTAAATGTGTTGCAAAAGTCAAGATCAAATTGTAGCTAGTAGTTCGTTTAACATAGTGATTGAGAAAAGTTACTAAGATCTGGTCTGGTTTTAGGACTGATCTATCCTATGTAAGACATTATCTAAGTTAACTTAGATTTGATAAGATGTTGTTTGAACTAGCTTAAAGATGATCAACAAAATCATGCAACGCAACGACAAAGGTACACTATCAAGGTTGTTTATGCTCAGGAGGATGATAACTAGTTTTAGACTCGTTGTAGACTATTTTAGATAGGTTTGACTGTTCTGGTCTAGCAAAATCAGAGACTCGTATGATAGGATTTCTAAGATCGTACGATAGTATAACAACTTTAGGACAACAACAGTTCTATTTCGTATGAGTTGCTGCCTAGTACCGTACAACAAATGGGCAGGTCCCAAACGGCAAAGGATTCAGTGTAGTTATGTCTCATACAACACATGATTTAGCTTAAATGACAGACTGCTGGGTCTCATATGACACAAGATTGAGATCGAATGACAATTTAAAAGACTCATATGACACAGGATATGGTGTAGGATGACAAATGATAAGGCTCGTATGACTATTAACAGGTCAGAGACAAAGAATCTGAGTTTTTCAGTAGCTGAGTCTGACAACTGAGTATGACCAATTCTGAGGTGGACTAATTTTTTTGACCGGGATAGGCTTGTTTTGACATGGATAGAGTTTTATCACTGAGTTGTTGATTTGTTTTCTCTAGTTTTAGTATCTCAATTTCAATTTGAGGGATGAAAACACAGAAAACACGCAAGATCCATAATAACTCAATCACAACATGCTAACCCTATGGAAGTTGTCTTAGAGAAGAAAAACTTTGCTTGCTGACTTAGGTACACACCCAATAGCTAATCAGAATATGGCTGCTAAGTCTCACGCAATGGATTCTCAACACCTTATTAGCCAACTCCAAACACTAATGGGGGCATGATATGGCAAGTGTCTTGGAAGAGTTACTATCTCTCTTGCACAAAGATTATCAACCTTTCGGAGGTGAATCGGGTAGCTTCTAATATTATAGTTCTTAGTTAGGGATTCCATTTGAAATTACCCCTTGAAGTCACGCAAGCAAGATTGAGGCCTATAGCCCGACAAGGTACCGAAATAAGTTGTAGTCATGTAAACATGATTGAGATCGTGAGGCCCTACAAAATGCTCGATATGAGAGAGCTCAGAGAGAAAACTCAAATAATCCCATCCTCTGAGACTTTAATCACCAGAGGCCTATTTATTATAGTGATTTGGAATGCTTAGGTCTAGTTGTACTCACTTGGGTTGTTCTCATAGGGTGATTACTTTTTCCCACTGTGACAAGCCCGCTAAAGGTAAAAAAATCTCAAAACTTAGAAAAAAGCTTTGAGGGTCTAGATTTCTAATTGTATGTAAAAGACAAGAGCATACTCTCCTACCTCTTAGATTTTTCTGAAAACACAAAAGACAAATTTGTTCATCAACCAAATAGAAAGTTAGGTGCCTAAGAAAAATGAATTTAAAGAATACACAATGTTTGGTTGATTCTCTTTAGGCAACCTGCAAAAACAACGCATCAGTAGTCATATTGTTTTCATTCTTTGATAGGCATATGTTTGATTGATAAATTCTTTGGCAAGCGTCCTGCAAGAAACTGGTTAGGTTGTGAAAATACCAGGAAGACAAAAGACAATTCAAGGCTAGCGTTAGCGTAATCAAAATTTAATTCAAGAAAAACCCTGAAAAAGTGAAACTTGCTTTAATCCAACAAAAAACAGACTCGTGTGACAATTCTCATAGAATGAAATGAGAAAAGGGTTTTGTCATATGAGTTATAACTAAGCATAGGACGACAAAAGACAAAATCAAATATTCAGAATAGAGTGTCATACGAAACCATTTTCTGATTCATACGACAAATAACAGGCTTCAATATAATGTTGTATGATGCAGTGAAACTACTCGTACGATATTTCATAGAGATTGTACAGAGGAAACCTGTAGGATAAAAAAAAAATGATTTTAAGGCTGAAAAAGTAGTCTTCTACCCCACGGTGGGCGCCAAAAATGCGTGTGTGAAAAGTGGACCTATATCTATATCTGGAATACATAACACTTCAATTAATTCATTACATGGATGGTTAGATAGATATAATCAGTGAATAATAAAACCATAACAAATCGACCCATTGCCTTCTAGTAGATGCGAGTTTAGATTGCTCTTAGATTGCTAAGCTATCTAGTGACTAGACAACACCTAAACGAAGGATTTAAGCTATATAAGCATGGATTTAAGCTAGATGAATGTAAGATTTAATCTGACATGATTTAAGTAATAAATGAGATAAATGATCTAAATATGTATACAATAACTAATATGTGAATATCTAAATGCACAAATATTAATGAACCTAGAGCAAAACAACATGATAACAATATATTCTCCAGGATCTTTGAATGAGAGATGAGAGCTTGAATTTATACAAAATTCAGAAAGAAACCAAAGGCTGAGATCAAATGATGATGATGATGATGATGATGAATACTAAGAGGGGGGTGAATTAGTATACTGAAAAATACTGACTCAAACCTTAAACAATTTAGTAGTTAACCGAAATAACAAATTTACTAACAAATGGGTTCAGACAAATACAAACCAAACAACAAATAAGGCATTAACCCACAAGAGCACAATCACCATAACACAAGAGGTTTTGATGTGGAAACCCAAATGGGAAAAACCACGGTGAGAAAAAACTCACAAGTAACTATCTGTAGAATAGAAACCAGACCGGTTAAGGTAAGACCGGTTAAGGTCATATGATGTTCTTCACCAGAATAGATCTTGTTGGGAATCTAGATCTCTGTTAGGAGATAAGTCCTGTTAAAGACCACCTCTTGAGAGGATTTCAGATTCATAGTTGTGAACCACCTTGTTAGAGTATTTAGAAAGGCTTTGCTGGGCCTACCTAGTTAAGGGTTTCAGACTTGTCGAAGATATGAGTAATCAACAAGTAGATGGTCTAAATACTAGCACATTATGCTTGGTTAGATCCTTGATAGCACATTGTTAATGCACATTTAGAATTACTTCAGTCTTTAATATCTTCACACTTTGTTTCTTCACACAGACCTAATCTTATCTTCTATGATTGCACATGCAAGAACCCTCATGCACTAAAACCCTCTCAACACCTAAAACCCTAGACATGATGTCCTTATAAAGGAATCTGATTTCATGTCGGTCCAATAAGATTACATTACAAGTTCCTAGGTTCAGTGCATCTAGACGCATTTGGTTACATGACACAAAATCACTGCCAAAGTGTCAGTGGATGATAACTCATCATAGAAATACTGGTTGGTAACTTATCACATAGTAATACCAGTTCATTACCAATTACCAGTTCATACATTTTACCAATTACCGGTTTGTCATAATGAAGACTGGAAAAATGTTAACTACCACTTTGGGATCCTCAAACCACTTGAGGTCTTTGTACCACTTTGGCTCTTCAGTCAGTTTGTGACCGGTAAACACCTTTTGCAAAACACCGATAGTCTAAAGACTATACTGCATAAAACCAGTTGGAACAATTGTCAATTGAGCATAACTCATACATAGGGAAGTGATCATAAAACAAGTGTGTGTCCATCAATGACAATCACAACATCATCAAAATGCCAATAGATGAGTGGTCAATATTTTCCAAGAGGAAGCACAATCCAGGTGAATTGATGTAATTGGATGCTTTTCTCAGTTTTAAAGGAAATTGAACTAAAATTAAGATAAAATTAGAAAAAACTGATTTATTCTCTATTTCATTCAATTTTAATATTTAATTGTTTTAATTGAATTTTTTTGAGATTATCTATCAATTTTTTATTTGTTTTTCAAGATTATCTCCAATTGATTTATTTTCTCAATTTTTAATTCTTTTTTGTCAATTAATTCCTTTTTTGATTTATTTCCTATTTTTGAAGATTTGTGCTCATAATTTCTAATTCCTCTTTCTTGATTTGTTTCTTTTTTTGAAGACTTATGGCAAATTGAATTATTTAATTAAATATGCTAGGATATTTAATAAAATAAATAAGATAATTGTTTAAAATGATTTACTTGGAATGATTTAATTAATTAAAAAAATATTTAATTAATATTGAGTGATTAATTTGCCATGTGACATTGATGATTTTAGAAATTAATTGTGTGCTCAAGATTGATTTAATTACCTTTGGTTAGGACCTTGATGATGTTGTCGAGATTAGGGGCCCATGGTTTAGATGACCATTTTTAGGGTATTGCAACACCTTGTCTTCTGCATCCTACAATATACTCATGTGACTTCCTTGTTTGAGCAGCAAACCTTTAAACCGACACATGTGATCTGGTGATGGCATTTTCAATGTCAGCCATTGCTTCTCATGATGACTGCATCTTCATCTAGAGGGATTCCTGTTGTTCTACAACTTCACATCATACCTGTGATCTATTCATTCTTCTCATCTTGTGTTGATGTGATTTAGGTAACATTCTGCCTTTTCATCACAAACAATAGCCCAAACACCTTGGCCATCTGGCTTGTACACTAGTCATGAGCATTGTCGGCTGACAACCACTCATTCGGTTGATCTGACTTCTCTATGTCAACACATCACTTACCAGTTGACATCCTTTCCTTACTGGTGATATATTGTATCAGTATCGATAACGTTACCATCTCATCCACACAAGTCAGGAACTAACTTGTGTACCAGTGACTCCAGTGATCATCTTCCTTGTCTTACTGGTGTTCTGCAACACAAGGTGATATCCAAGATATCTTATTATATACTCCTTCATGACAGTGTTTCACATACATCTCTCATAACGGTAGTCATCCCATACCGGTCGACATCAATGACAACACAATGCCAACAAAGCCTATGCAAGAAAGGACATCGATTTATGAAAAATGTGCTCCATAAAGGAAATGGTGAAAGTTTAAAGATGAGAGGTAGGATAGTTGTGAAAGTGAACCATGTTGCTTCCCCAAGATATTTAAAATTGAAAAATCACTACCTCTAATTACAAGGAGCCCCCAATTAAGTTAACTACTTGTGTTATAGGGTGACGAGCAACATGAGGGTGAGGGGAGTGCTAAGGCACTACCTTTTCACAAAGAAAGAGAGAAAGATATGTTGAATGATGTATACGAGAACTATCATATTGTTCTTGAACAAATTATTTAAATGGTTTACATTTTTAGAGAGAATGAGAACCACCATAATGAAAAAGACAATATCCACTTGATTCTCTATGCTTACTACTAAATTTAACAAACGGAAAAACAACACTCTTGTCATGCTTCAATTTCCAAGAGATTCTAGTTGCTAATTGTTCTTGATCATCAATAGGTTGATAACTCAATGATGAACGGATAGTACCAAACTGGTACTAAGAGGGGGGTGAATCAGTACAGACAAAAACACACTCTTAAACTGGTTTGTCAACAGAAACTGTGCATTGATAGACAAACAATAACACCAGTCCTAAAACAGAGTACAATCGGCAAAACCCAGAATGACTGAGACAAGCATAAACTAGTTGAGACTTATCTTCTCATATAATCTAACACTTCATTTCCATTTCACCCTAATGCATGAACAGGTAATCTAGCATCAAAGATATACATATGAGCAACTAGATCAACATGATTCACCACTTGATAGAAAACAACAAAGCATCACATGAAGAAGACATCACACATGACACACTCATTTTTCACATGGAAACCCAACTGGGAAAAACCACGGTGGGGATGAATACCCACAAGCTTGTTTTTGAACTCTTTAGAAGTCTGCTCTATTAGGAGCTTTGTTTGGTTAAAGACTGATATAATAGGTTCTGTTAGGAACTGATCCTGTAAGGGATCACCCACTTAAGGGTTGAACTCTATTAAAGGTTACCTTGTTAGAGGATTTCAAGAACTCAATGGTTTTGAATCACCCTGTTAAAAGATTTATAGCAAGCCGATTAAAGCTACCTTATTAAGGGATTTCTCAACTGTTGAAGTGGTTAGAGATCAAAAGGTATTACAATGATCTGATAAGAACACTCAATGCCAATGCAGATCCTCTTATGCTCCTCTTCACCTACTGCACTTACACTCTGTAGCTATCACTTCTCTCCATTGGTCTGGCAAGAATCACGTATCTCTTCTCTTGGATACACACACACAACTTTTGCCAACAACCTTAGAAAGAAACACAACATCGACCTTATAGGAAAATAGATAGGTCGATAGCATAAACCCTAAACCCAAAACCTATTAGGTTAAGGAATTCAAACAGTTCAATCCCAACCATTGAGCATACTGCATTAAATGCAACAATTCTTGATCCAATCTCAAGACTTTCTCCATCATCCATTTTCCACCAATTTCATGATGGTTGATAACCCATCACACATTATCACCGTTTAAAGACTTCGCACATTCTCGAGGTAGATAGGAACATTCTCCTTCATGCAAGATCCTTCACGTGCACAAGGTTGACATGGCTACATGATCTGTTCTTCATTACAATGCTAACTCATCACACAAAGTCACCGGTTGAGCCACATAGGCTTGAAGCACTTCAACCAGAAACCCTGAAGTTGAGACTACCAACTAGTAGTCATACAATGCTTCCATGTGTCGGTTCCCATAACCATATGCCGGTTCACCTTGAACAAACACACCGCTTCACTTTGGCACAAATGTCGGTTCATAGTGTTATACCAATTCTCACATATGTCGGTTCTCACCTCTTCAGCATATTGACATAAATGACAACATACAATGTCATTATGTCCTCATACCAGTTCACATAATGCCAACAATCTCCCCCTTTGGCACTGATGGCAATATACAAAGATATGTCTCTGCTTCACATCTTGTCCCCCAACTTCTACAGATATCTTCTCCACTTCACATCTTCTCCCCCTTTGACAACAATGCCAAAGTGGAGGCACAAGCTTCCCTGATCCATTAGGCTGCTCCCCCTGAGGAGTAGCATCCTTCAACACATCAATCCTGAAGAAAAAGTTGACTACGCAATACCTGACTGATGTGGAGCATATACCTTTATTTTACCTCCTAAAGGGGAAACACCCCTAATTCACCTCTTAAGTACATAAATGTAGCCTTTGGGAGAGGCTTGGTGAATATGTCTGCTAACTGTTCCTTCCTAGAAACATGTTCGAGTGCAATCTCTTTGTTCTGAACCTTTTCCCTCAAGAAATGATACTTAAGCTCAAAGTGCTTGGTTCTAGAATGTAAAACCGGATTCTTGGAGATGTTAATTGCACTAGTATTGTCACAAAATATACTTACCGGTTTAGATACAGGAACTTTGAAGCCATTTAATACATGCTTCATCCAAATTGTCTAAGTGTAGTTCATGAAAGCTGCAACATACTCTACTTCCGCTGTACACTGAGAGATACAACTCTGCTTCTTACTCATCCATGAGACCAGTCTACCACCGAGAAAGAATGCACCACTGGTTGTGCTTTTCCGATCATCTATATTGCCTACCCAATCAGCATCTATGTATACTTTCAAGTTGATATCCTTGCTATATGGATACCACAATCCATAGTCAACAGTTCCCTTAAGATACCTAAGAATGCGCTTGACTGCAACCAAGTGGGATTCTCTTGGGCTTTTCTGGAATCTTGTAGTAGTGCCAACTACATGTGCAATATCTGATCTGCTATGCACTACATAATGCAACTTACCAATCATTGATCGATATTCCTTCTCATCAACCAATGTTGAGTCATCCGCTTTGGATAGTTTACAATCGGTCACCATTAGTGTACCAACCGGTTTGATATCTTCCATGCCAAAGGTCTTCAACACCTCTTTGACATACTTGGACTGAGTGATAAAGATTCCATCTTTCATTTGCTGGATTTACAATCCAATGAAGAATTTAATCTCCCCTATGATTGATATTTCAAACTCTTTCATCATCTCATCTGCAAACTCATGACTCATCTTGTCATCTCCACCAAAGATAATGTCATCAACAAATACCTCATTGATAAAGATCTGATCTTCTTCAGACTTCAAGTAGATATTGCTATCTTCACTCGTTTTCTCAAATCCAATCTTCACAAGATGGGAATGCAGACATTCATACCATGCTCTAGGTACCTCCTATTCAAGTACACCATTTAGGAATGTAGATTTTACATCCATTTGATATACTTTGAAACCTTTAAAAGTTGCATATGCAAGAAGCATATGAACTCCTTCCAATCTGGATACAGGAGAAAAGGTTTCTCCATAATCTTCTCATTTTTCTTGAGCATATCATTTGCACACCAATCTGGCTTTGTTCCTAATCACCGTGCCATCCTCATTTAGCTTATTTCCGAAAACCCATTTGGTACCAATGACATTTTTATGCCCCGGTCTGGGTACCAGAGAACATGTACCATTTTTCTTTATCTGGTCAAGTTCCTCTTCCATTACCTTGATCCATTCTTCATCTTTATGTGCCTCTTTGAATGATTTAGGCTCAAATTCAAAGATCATACATGAGTTTTCTCTGACCTTTCTTCTTGTAAGGATTCCTGCATCCTTATCTCCTATGATCTTCTTAGGATCATGATTCAGCTTGACATACCGAGGAATGGTCTTGATGGATTCATCTTACTTTTCTTCTTCATCCTCATCTCCATTAGTATCAGCATCTACATCTACCGGTTTAGGAACACTATTACTAGTACTTGGTCGCCTGACAACTGGTTCCCAGAAGGTTACAACTGGTTCATTTACCGCTTTCTCACTGCTGGTTTCCTTAGTTTTCTAAGAGGTTTCATCAACTCTTACATTGATGCTTTCCATAATTCTCTGAGACCTATTGTTGAAACACTTGAGAGCTTTGCTCCTGGTGGAATATCCTAGGAATATTCCCTCATCACATTTCACATCAAATTCGCTCTAGTGTTCACTCCTCTTGATGTAACATTTGCTACCAAACACTCTAAAGTAGCTATCCATAGGTGTCTTATCAGTCCAATACTTATAACAAGTTTTATCCTTACCATTCTTGATGAGTACTCGGTTCATTATATAGACTACAGTAATCACCGCTTCTCTCCAAAAGGTGTGAGCTACCTTTCCTTGAATCAGCGTGGTTCTAGTTGCTTCAACCATAGTCTGGTTATTCCTCTTTGCTAGACCATTCTGTTGCAGATTCCAAGGGGTAGACAATTGCCTCTTGATGCCATGTTCTTCAAAGTACTTGTTGAATTCACTGAAAGTTAATTCCCCTCCTTGATCAGTTCTTAGGCACTTGATCCTTTTACCTCTTTCCTTCTCCATTAATGCTATGAAAACTTTGAACTTTATAAAAGCTTCAGACTTATCTTTCAAGAATGTGACCCACATCATTCTTAAGCAGTCATTAGTGAGAATCATGAAGTACCTAGCACCTTGTGCACTCCTATTTTTCATAGGACCACACAAATCAGTATGCACAAGATCAAGAAAATTGTCAGTAGTGAAAGATTTACCTTTAAAGGTTGAGGAAGACATTTTCCCCAATTGACACTCTTTGCACAAGGTGTTATCCGGTTTGCTTAGCACCGACAACCCTCTAACTGCCTTGATCTTACTAGCCTTCACAATGTTATCAAATTTTACATGGAAGAGTCTCCTATGCCATATCCAGCTATCATCAAATTTAGCCATAAGACATGTACTTATATTTGCATTTAGCTGAAATAAGTTACCTTTGGTTTGCATGCCGGTGGCCACCAATTCACCATTCTTTCCTTTGATTCTACACACTCCATTCATGAATTCTAGAGTGAGGCCACTATCATTCAACTGGGAAACACTTAGAATGTTGTGTCTGAGACCATCAACCCAGTACACATTGTTAGTACTACTCTTTCCATTCAGAGAGATGGACCCTCTTCCTTTGACCAGGCATGGTGCATCATTACCAAAGCAAACCACACTACAATCATTCTCTTCCAAGGATAGAAACTTGATTCAGTCACCAATCATATGGTGAGAACAGCCACTGTCAATGATCCACTCATTGAAATTATCAAACCAGGAGACAAGAGCCTTCTTGTCTGACAAATCTTCCTTGACAGCAACAAACACAATATCTTTATTTTCTTCATCCTCTTATTCCTCATCTATGACACCTTCCTCAACTGCCACAAAATATTTTCTCCAGTTTCCTTATTTGAATTTCTTGAATCTTTTTGGTTTGTCCTTGTTGTCACCATTAGGATAGTTTACAGCAATATGTCCTATCCGATTACAAGAAAAGCCTTTCAAAGGTAGCTTACCTCTGTATTTGTCAGTTCCTTGACGAAGTTTCCTGGCAAGGAGAGCTTCAAATGCCATCAAAATCTCCTCATCATCCATTTCTCTCCTCTGTCTTGGTTCACCACTAGTTCTAGCTTCTTTTCCTTTTCTGGATGGTACAACAGAAGCTTTAAAAGCTGATTAAGTCTTTTGAACACTACCATCAAAACTATTTAGCTCATAGGCTATCAACTTTGGTATGATGGAGTCTAGGGATACCTTACTCTTGTCTATTGATCTTAGCTCCTGAATAGCAGCAACCCTTATTGTATAAAATGACAATAAGGATCTCAGGACTTTGCTTACCATAGTGGAATCTTCCATTTTACCACCTGCACTCTTGATATCTCCAACATCGGTTATGATTCTTATTCTATACTATCGAATGGTCTCACCTTCAACCATCTGCATATCTTCAAACTTCCCTCTAAGGCTTTCTTCCTTATCTTGTTTTACATGCTCATCATCTCCATAGATATTTTCAAGAGTATTCCATACCTCTTTGGGATTTACCTTATCTTGGACATCAATAAACTCAATGTCAGATAAACTACTAATTAGGCCTTCCATGACTTGCCCATTCTCTTGCATCTCTCTCTTTTGGTCATCGATGAGAGTACCAGTAGGGGCAACATAGACATTCTCAACATAGCTCCAGTGTTGAGCACCCATGCATCTGATGTATATCTTCATTCTGTCTTTCCATATAATGAAATTTTCTTTGTTAAACTTTGGACCTTCCCTCTTCATCATTAGACTAGGATCTTTACCTCAAGTGGTTAAGCTTATACCACAGAGGACCTGGAGGACGCTCTGATACCAATTGATAACTTAATGATGAACGGATAGTACCAAATCGGTATTGAGAGGGGGGCTGAATTAGTATAGACAAAAACACAGTCTTAAACCAGTTTGTCAACAAACATTGTGCATTGATAGACAAACAGTAACACCGGTTCTAAAACAGAGTACAATCGGCAAAACCCAGAATGACTGAGATGAGCATAAAATGGTTGACACTTATCTTCTCATATAATCTAACACTTCATTTCTATTTCACCCTAATGCATGAACAAGTAATCTAGCATCAAAAATATACATATGAGCAACTAGATCAATATGATTCACCACTTGACAGAAAACAATAAAGCATCACATGAAGAAGACATCACACATGACACACTCATTTTTCATGTGGAAATCCAACTGGGAAAAACCACAGTGGGGATGAATACCTACAAGCTTGTTTTTGAGCTCTTTAGAAGTTCGCTCTGTTAGGAGCCTTGTTTGGTTAAAGAATGATACAATAGGTTTTGTTAGGAACCGATCTTGTTAGGGATCACCTGGTTAAGGGATGGCTAGAATAACTAGTTAAGGGTTAAACCCTATTAAAGGTTACCTTGGTAGAGGATTTCAAGAACTCAATGGTATTGAATCACCCTATTAAAGGATTTATAGCAAGTTGGGTAAAGGTACCCTGTTAAGGGATTTCTCAACTATTGAAGTGGTTAGAGATCAACAGGTATTACAATGATCTGATAACAACACTCAATGCCAATGCAGATCCGCTTAAGCTCCTCTTCACCTTATGCACTTACACTCTGCAAGTATCACTTCTCTCCTCTAGTCTGGCAAGAATCACGTATCTCTTCTCTTGGATACACACACATAACTTTTGCCAACAACCTCAGAAAGAAACACAACATCGACCTTATAGGAAAATAGATAGGTCGATAGCATAAAACCTAAACCCAAAACCTATTAGGTTAAGGAATTCAAATAGTTCAATTCTAATCATTGAGTATATTGCATTAAATGCAACAGTTCTTGATCCAATCTCAAGACTTTCTACATCATCTATTTTCCACCGATTTTATGGCGGCTGATAACCCATCACATGTTATCACCATTTACCGACTTTGCACATTCCCGAGGTAGATAGGAACAATCTCCTTCATGCAAGATCCTTCATGCGCACAAGGCTAACATGGCTACATGATTTGTTCTTCATTACAATGCTAACTCATCACACAAAGTCACCGGTTGAGCCACATAGGCTTGAAGCACTTCAACCAGAAACCCTAAAGTTGAGACTACCAACCAGTAGTCATACAACACTTCCATGTGCCAGTTCCCATAACCATATGCCGGTTCACCTTGAGCAAACACACCGCTTCACTTTGGCACAAATTTTGGTTCACAGTGTTATACCAGTTCTCACATATGTCAGTTCTCACCTCTTCAGCATATTGTCATCAATGACAACATATAGTGTCATTATGTCCTCATACCGGTTCACATAATGCCAACAATCTCCCCCTTTGGCATTGATGGCAATATACAAAGATATCTCTTCACTTCACATCTTATCCCCCAATTTCTGTAGATATCTTCTCCGCTTCACATCTTCTCCCCCTTTGACAACAATTCCAAAGTGGAGGCACAAGCTTCCCTGATCCATTAGGTTGCTCCCCCTAAGGAGTAGCATCCTTCAACACATCAATCCTGAAGAAATATTTGACTATGCAATGTCTAACTGATGTGGAGCATATACCTTTAGTTTACCTCCTGAAGGGGAAACACCCCTAATTCACCTCTTAAGTACATAAATGTAGCCTTTGGGAGAGGCTTGGTGAATATGTCTGCTAACTGCTCCTTACTAGAAACATGTTCAAGTGCAATCTCTTTGTTCAGAACCTTTTCCCTCAAGAAATGATACTTAAGCTCAAAGTGCTTGGTTCTAGAATGTAAAACCGGATTCTTGGAGATGTTAATTGCACTAGTATTGTCACAAAATATACTTACCGATTCAGATACAGGAACTTTGAAGCCATTTAATACATGCTTCATCCAAATTGTCTAAGTGTAGTTCATGAAAGCTACAACATACTCTACTTCCACTGTAGACTGAGAGATACAACTCCGCTTCTTACTCATCCATGAGACCAGTCTACCACTAAGAAAGAATGCACTACCGGTTTTGCTTTTCCGGTCATCTATAGTGCCTACCCAATCAGCATCTATGTATACTTTCAAGTTGAAATCCTTGCTATATGGATACAACAATCCATAGTCAACAGTTCCCTTAAGATACCTAAGAATGCACTTGACTGCAACCAAGTGGGATTCTCTTGGGCTTTTCTGGAATCTTGCAGTAGTGCCAACTGCATGTGTAATATCCGATCTGCTATGCACTACATAATACAACTTACCAATCATTGATTGGTATTCCTTCTCATCAACCAATGTTGAGTCATCCGCTTTGGATAGTTTACTATCGGTCACCATCAGTGTACCAACCGGTTTGATATCTTCCATGCCAAAGGTCTTCAACACCTCTTTGACATACTTGGACTAAGTGATAAAGATTCCATCTTTCATTTGTTGGATCTGCATTCCAATGAAGAATTTAATCTCCTCTATGATTGACATTTCAAACTCTTTCTTCATCTCATTTGCAAACTCATGACTCATCTTGTCATCTCCACCAAAGATAATGTCATCAACAAATACCTCACAAATTAGGATCTAATCTTCTTCAGACTTCAAGTAGATATTGCTATCTTCACTTGTTCTCTCAAATCCAATCTTCACAACATGGGAATACAAACATTCATACCATGCTCTAGGTGTCTGCTTTAGACCATATAAGGCTTTATGTAGCCTACATACCATGTCACTATCTTAAGATAGGGAAAACCCATCTGGTTGCTCAATATACACCTCCTCTTCAAGTACACCATTTAGGAATGTAGATTTTACATCCATTTGATATACTTTGAAACCTTTAAAAGCTGCATATGCAAGAAGCATACGAACTCCTTCCAATCTGGCTAGAGGAGCAAAGGTTTCTCCATAGTCTTCTCCTTCTTCTTGAGCATATCCTTTGCACACCAATTTGGCTTTGTTCTTAATTACTGTGCCATTCTCATTCAACTTATTTTTGAAAACCCATTTGGTAACAATGACATTTTTATGCTCCGGTCTGGGTACCAAAGACCATGTACCATTTTTCTCTATCTAGTCAAGTTCCTCTTCCATTGCCTTGATCCAGTCTTCATCTTTATGTGCTTCTTTGAATGATTTAGGCTCAAATTCAAAGATCATAGATGAGTTTTCTCTGACCTTTCTTCTTGTAAGGATTCCTGCATCCTTATCTCCTATGATCTGCTTAGGATCATGATTCAGGTTGACATACTGAGGAATGGTCTTGATGGATTCATCTTGCTTTTTTTCTTCATCCTCATCTCCATCAGTATCAGCATCTACATCGACCGGTGTAGGAACACTGTTACTGGTACTTGGTTGCCTGACAACCGGTTCCTAGAAGGTTACAACCGGTTCATTTACCGCTTGCTCACTGTCAGTTTCCTTAGTTTTCTCAGAGGTTTCATCAACTCTTACATTGATGCTTTCCATAATTCTCTGAGTCATATTGTTGAAACAATTGAGAGCTTTGCTCTTGGTGGAATATCCTAGGAATATTCCCTCATCACATTTTGCATTAAATTTGCTCTGGTGTTCACTCCTCTTGATGTAAAATTTGCTACCAAACACTCTAAAGTAGCTAACCACAAGTGTCTTACTGGTCCAATTCTCATAAGGAGTTTTATCCTTACCTTTCTTGATGAGTACCCAGTTCATTGTAT
>NC_081414.1:652722595-652747595 GCF_030272615.1 Cryptomeria japonica | reverse complement strand
GTCCTGAAAATAGAACAAGTTCTTCATCTTCAATGGTATCACCATCACTAACTAAATTT
The DNA here is from genome assembly GCF_030272615.1 of Cryptomeria japonica. NCBI lineage: Eukaryota > Viridiplantae > Streptophyta > Pinopsida > Cupressales > Cupressaceae > Cryptomeria > Cryptomeria japonica. Next base: position 652,747,536 of record NC_081414.1, on the reverse strand, counting down.
GGTGGTTCCTAAAAAATGGCTATATATCAATTCTTTAACATTACCTTTTGAAAAGTTTATTTGTATGAATTTTATAGTTACTTGAAGTATGAGCTAATTTCCTGAAATGGTAACATTCAATGTCATTCTTAGTTGACATTCTCTTTCCCATCATTTTATTTGAGTATAATGAAAGCTCAATTTGAGTATCTTCTCTTGAATCTCCTATAATTGTTGTCTTTTCTTCACCTAAGATCATTGGAATCACATCTTCTAAAGTTTGTGAAGACATGTGACTGAAAGTAGATTTCTTATGGTGTTAGACATAGTAATTTGTTTTGGAGAATATTACATTGTAGTTAATTTTTTAATATAGCTAGATTATTAAATAAATTAATTAGGTAGGTTAGTTTGGCAAGTTGTTACCATAGGTAGTTTTCATATGGAGAAATAAGGCTTTATAAGACATTCAATTGTAATGCAAAAATCATCAATTTGAATCTATTGAATATCAATTATAGTTTGTCATTTTTTTGTGTAATGGTTTGATCTTTAAATGCAACATGCTAACCATTTTGACACAGTATCATAGTAGGAATTCAATGTGAAATATAGAATATGATTGTTGGTGCTACAGGCTTAGATTAATATATAGTTTGATTTTTCCCTCACTTGCATGCCTAGAGTAGTATAGTGTTTGATTTTTCCCTTGCTTGGATGCCTATACCTTTTATCTTACAAAGCCACAATCATAAAAAAAATTGTTCTTATGACCTAGCCAATATATTCTAGGCATTTCTTATGGCCATCTTTAATTTCTTCAAGCCACATGTGATCATTGGACTTGCCCCCCTTTGTAGATTTGATTGCTCTTGCATTTGGCCCTTGTGTAGGCACTTCTACAACCAATAGATTGTAATTTATCATATAGCTGCAATAGTTTTAAGGGAAAATGGAGATTTTCTTATAAAGAATAAGGGAATGCATAGCATTGAAATTTTTTAATGTAGATTGAGCTCTGAATGCACCACCAAGAAAAGGATATTAACTAATGTTTTGGAATAGATGTAGGTAGAATTGAAGGGAAAATTTTGTAAGAAAATTTATTTGGGTACAATAAATCTTTACTTATATACAAAGTTTCTAAAGTCATGTGTACTAGAGAAGGCATTGGGAACACTTAGAAGAGATGTGGACTTTCAGAGTAAAGGTTTATTATTGTGGATGGAGGTTGGGAACACTTTATGTTCTTTCATTTTGTGTAGATTTTTGTTGGTTCTATAGGCAAGATCCTAGATATTTTGATATAGATCATCCTCGGAACCTTATGATTCCTAAATTAGTAGGTTGGAACTATAGTTTAGGAGATTGAGGAGCTCCATCTAGTCATCTTATTAGGGATTAGGATCTGGCTGGGAGATAGGAAAAGTATTCACGACATGTCAATCCATGGTAAGGTTCTTCACTTTGCATCGAATTAAAATATATGCTCGACAACTTCTATGGGCCCCCATAATTTCCTTTGAGTTTCATTCTTGCAAATGTACTTCCTGGGCATGATACTTAACACATTAGTGGTAGCATGCAGTCAATTTGGTGTTTCCTTGGTGAGAAGGAGCATTGGTGAATGTGCTTCGTCAAAGTCTTTAGAAGGGTTTCTATGATCAACCCTTATAATGTTTTGTCTTTTCTTCAAAACAATGTAGTAGGGCAAGATGTTGGAGAGTATTGCATTACAATTAATTCTTAGTATAGCTAGATTATTTAATAAATAAATTAGGTAGGCTCATGTGGGAAGTTATTCTTGTAGGTATTTTTTATATGGAAAAATAAGGCTTTATAAGCCACTAGATTGCAATGCAAAAATCATTAATTTGAATATATTGAATATCAATTTTAGTTTCTCATTTTTCTATGTAATTATTTTATCTTTAAATATAATATTCTTACTATTTTAACAATTTCACTAAGCGGAGCCCTGTCATCAGTGATATCTGCCTAGAAAAAGGGAATGATTCTCTAAATGTCCAACCCAAGCCTCTCGACCCCAATAAAAGGAAAGATTATGTTGAAGAAGATGGGGAGACAGTGAAGGAAGGTGATACTCTGACTCCCAATGATAAAACTATTCGTGCTAACATGGAGACCCTAGATAATACTACTCTTGAGTTCAACATTGATAGAAGAAACTCTCCTATTACCATGTTGAATACTATGAAGAGTGGGATGATGGAGTTCTGCAAGGTTATTGATTGGGTCTAGTCAGAGATGGATATCTTGAAGAACAAGAAGGAGGACTCATCCAGGAAATTGGGTACCTTAGAAGCTATTAGAACTGGTAAGCTTAGTACCCTACCTAACTACTTGAATGAATTGATAAAATCCATCAGTGATGCAGAGGCTATCACTAGTGCACATGGTTCTCAATTTAAGTTTGTGGAGGCTAGATTCAATGATCTGGAGAAGCGGGTACTCAATCATGAGAACACCCTGAAGAAAATTGGAGAACAAAGACAAAAAATTATGAAAGCATCTGTCGACAACTTCAGTATGATGATCAACAAATTGGAATAGATCCATCAGTAAAAAAACACAATTGATACTACCAAGGATAAGGTTTCGACTCTTGAAGGGGGGACTACTGGTCATGGCAAAATAACTCGAGAAAGTACTAAGAAAAAGACCCAGCATACCAAGGAGCTAGAGGAACTGAAGAGCATTGTTGCCTCTATGATCCAGCTGGAGAAAGAAGTGGTGGAGCTTATCATAAACCTTTCTTAGGGTCTTTAATGTCTTTAGTTATTTTTGTGCTATCCCTTTTCCTCTTTTGGCTTCTTGCTGGATTTTTATCTTAGCCGGCTGTCTGATTTTTGTGTTTTTCTCTATCTAGCTGGTCTTTAATGTCTTATCTTTTAATTACCTCTTTGTAAAAGGGTTTTGGGGCCCCTTCAAAACCTTCTTTTCACTTAATTGAAAAAAATTTCATTAAACATTTGGATCTATTGAATAGTAATCTTAATTTATCTTTTGTCTATGTAATGATTTGATCTTTAAACACAATAAGCTTGTCATTTTAACAATGCTAACTTTGGATCTAGGGCCATCTTTTGCTTAAGTTTCTTCTACTCCTATCCATGATACTACTAAATTACCTATAGGAGCTATTTTCTAGTCCAAATCTTGATGCTGAAGATAAATTTAATGGCACTGTTCGGTTTGTTTTCTTTCCAATTGATGTTTTAAAAGATTATGTTATTGCTTCTACTAGTAATTTTTGTCCCTAATACTATTGTTTCTACCATTAATATTATTGTCTCTAATATTGTTGAACCATCTTTTTTATGCAGGTTAGCATTCTAACTATAATAATTAATATATCTAGATAGGTGTTCAATGTAAGAATAAGTATCCCACTAACAAGTCTTCTCAAGTTAGGATTTTAGATAAGTAGTCTCATAGTTTTGTTCAAAATAAGTTGTAACATATTTGGCTCCAGCTATGTTGTTTGGCTAGTTTCCCTAATTTCCTGTACTTGTGACAAGTTTTATTCCAATTCTTATTTTTGATGGTTTGTGATAGACATATAATGGCTTGGGGACCTTCTCCACTTTTTTTCATTAAAAAAAATTCACCAAACATATTGAATATAAATAATTGCCAATTTAAAGAAAACTTTGCATTTGTTTCTTTTTCCCCAAACAACTTATTTAGTTTATCCTAAATTTCTTTAGGTGATATTTATAAATCAAGAAGATGTAGTTTGGAATCTAAAATAGGAAGCTCTATAAGGAATTTTACTTTTTGATCTATAGTTTCCTAATAAATATTTCTTTAATAATTTGTAGGTACTTCTCCAATTCCTATTACTATACTCCATAAACTTTTGTTGATCAATTGTATTTGCATCTTCACCTTCCATGTGTAAAAATTATGACTATTATATTATTATAGAGGTATTCCCATTTTTAGATACTTCTATGATAAATAAAATAACAAAATACCTTTGCCAAAGTTGCACAACAACATCAACAACCTTCTTGCACTTTACTAAGCTTCCTCTAAATCTTTGGTATTCTTCTTGCAGCAAAAGTTCCTATTTCTTTGTAGGATAACCTTCTCCTTACAAACACAATCAACTCTAACTATTATTTGAATTCCCTCTCCCAAGGAGCATGATATTATTTGCTTCCAAATTAGAAAACTAGATTGTAGAAAGAAAGAAACAACAATGAATGTAACAACACAAAGAATGAGTCAAAATTTTACTCATCAAATGATATTACATATTTATAGCTACAAAATAATCAAAGATCTTCTTATAAAATAGGTAATGTATTTGAAAACACACTAAAAATAATTGACAACAAAATAGAAACTAGTGACTACTAGTTAAGAGATATTAATAGCTAACTAGATTTGTTTAACCACAAACTAAATATAACTAATAACAACATATACTTATGGAAACATCTACATGTTAATTTTGGAGAATTTATTCCAACACATTCAAGTTCAATCATGACCACTAACTACACTCCCATCAAGCATTCATCTGTTCTCATCCCATCCCTCCATTCAAAATAAATCTTGACTATACATTTACATTCTAATTTACATGCATATCCTTTCCTCAAGGAAACTAAAGTGATCCTAGCAATTCATTTTCTTGATCTAATCCTATCAATTAACTTGTATTATACCCATTCATCAATACATATAAATAAATATTATCCATCCAATATAAAACATGATGTCAATCATCTATATTATGAAATTATAATCTATATGAACTCTCACTAGAATAATATTTTCAATATATGGAAGTGTTTCATAAATCGAAGACTATATGTTACCGAATAGGGAAATCTTCCCACGAGCAAGGTCTACATTCCATCCACATCCAAGAAGGAAATAGATACATTAATGAGGTATAATGTTCATTTCATTTCGATTATCTATGTTCTTTTCTCTATTTGTGGTGTAAATTCAAGTTTAGATTACTTATCTTACATGCATGTTCTTTGATTCTCATCTATATTTTTGTGTTTACACACTCAAATCATCACCATTAGACATTCTTATAAATTTAATTCTTACATACATTACTATATATTTACATTTCTATATGATTTGATGATTATATGATGTCACAATTAGTTACTTATTGAATTATATGATTGCATTCTTATATCCTTAAAGATTACATGTGTATACAAATTTAAATAATTACTTTTCTCTCTTTTGAACTTTTTTTCCAAAAATATAATCAATTATAAATGTTTATATAGTCATATTATAAAGTACACAAAAGGTGAACAAACATGTTCATACTGATGTAGTGTCAATTACTTTCTTTGAATCTAATTGTACAACAACTTTCATGTTTGAATAAATTATTTGCATGCATGTTTATGGCTACTCTATGTGTCTAGATAAATGCTCGTAATAAGATTCAAATGCACATCAAAGTAGTGACAAAATAAAGCTATAAAATTCACATACCCATGTCATTTTCTATTTATTTACATGCCTATGTTAAGGGGATAGCATTGGAATCCCCTAACAAACTCAATAATATTTCATTTACTTTAGTGATTTAAATTGAATTAGAAAAATAATATTTTTTTACATTTAAATTATAATAGTTGTGTAGGTATCATTTGATAGAAAGAGAAATAGATATATATTTTATTTTGATTTAGTTAGTCATTTTTTATAGATTATCTTTAACATGTTCTAACAAGGAAATGGTTTAGTTGGTAGGAACACCTAAACCACGTGAATATGTAACGCCTCACCAAGAAACCCCAAAGGGATTAAACTAAAACACTAGAAAAGAGTGTGAATTATTATTTTTTTAAACTTTAATAAGTCTAATGATGCATTAAGTTAACATTGCATTTAATATTACACAATGGAAGACTTAACTTAACTCCTAAAGGGTTTCCCAACATGGTTTACATGATTTAATCTAAACATTGCTTAACATTAATTAATCCAATTAAGATGATTTTAAAGACATAATTACACTTAAACAATGATGAATTCATTCAATAGTATGAGATATCATTACATGCTTAAATTCCATTCATGAGGATTCTTTCCATTATAATATATGCATTTAAACATTTAAATTTCCATCAATACATTTCTGTTTGCATCATATGATTGAAATAACATTACATTTCACTAAATCACTAAGTCTCACATGAACACATAATGTCTACATTTAAAATTACATCTTGCCATGAAAGCATACATATCAAATAATACAACCGACCATATAAGGTCCATGATACACAAAGAATGATCCAAGATAACAATTAGGATCCAACTGGAATAACAAGATGCTCGAATCCAAGAGCAACAGGAACACCTATGAATCCAACTCCCGCAAGAAGGAACAAACACACCAAATGGAAAGTGGTACTACCACCCGAACATGTGGCTCTACCACCTGAACATGTGGCTCAAAAAGAATCACCCTACCTTGCTAGGAGATAGAAATGAGACCCACTAGCAACCTACAAGGTATTCACACACATGGTAAATACACAATATTGGAAAACTCAAATAAAGCACAAACTCGCAAAACATGACTCCACAACAAAACTCAGATGATACCAACAAGGATAAACACTAGTGACCATAAGGGAAGAGTTTCATCACATAGATTGGTATGGTTATCCTGGCAGGTCTCCATAGGTCCCGGCCCCCATCTTGGGCTATCCCGGTAACTGCTTCTGAAACCCCGGCCCCATCCAAGCCTCATGCGGACCCAAACAATCCTTTTGTGAGGACAAGGTTGTTGGTTTTCCATTCAAGGCCTTCCCACTGCATCCCATCTGTACTAACGCTCAAACATGAGTGAGGTACAATTATCTTACTTAATGTTTTAGCTACCCAATCCCCTAATATATTATTAGATTATCACTTACTTACCCAACTTTCGAGGGGTTATCCAACTAACCTCTTTGGGTGCACCCCCCACTCAAAAGCCACTCTCCCTTATGACAATAAACAAAAATGTCCCAAAAGAACTTCAAAAACAAAAGATACCAAACCCAATATACACCAAGGAGTTAAAGACAATAGAGAAACACTTGGCCATACAAGGCCTTGCACATAGATTAAATCAACTGACAAAACTCAGTCAACTCACATGACCGGCCAACGAAAAAGACCACATGAAAACACCTAATTCTATTTGCAAGTAAGGACTTACAGTTTTAAATTAAATGTGAAGACAGTCAGAATAAATCAAACACCTTCTCTAATTTAGAATAGAAATTCATTTTTCTTCCCTTTAATACACACATGACCAAGTTTTCTAGATTTCAAAGTTTAAAAATTCACCATTCCTGAATAATCATTTCGCTAATTCAGTTAACAATATTCAAACAGGAAAACATTAATGTGGAAAAACTAGAAAACCAGATGGTTGAAGAAGGGAAAGAGGATCAAATAGGCAAAGATGAGAGAGAATGACAAAACACCAATCAGGAGGAACAACAAAGTGATAACTTGGAAGATGGAGAAAGACAGGTGGTGTTACAGACCAAGGAGGAAGTGGATTCGAATTGTATTATGGAAAACACTAACAGAGATGGCCCTAGATTCGACTATGAGGAAACCTAGAGGTGTTCGATCCTTGGAGGGATCTCATCGTCAGAATCACAACAATCAATGGATATGGTGAAATTTACCTTCCAATAGTCCGTAATGATCTCACTACTTAATATAAGTGCTAAGTGGGCTGAGGATGATGATTTCAAGCAGAAGAAATCACCTAGAACATCCAAGAGGAAGATATCTAGAATAACGAAGTTACAGAATAAAAGAAAGTTGGAAAAAAGGGGCCGAAATCCACCCCTCAGGCAACTCCAGTCAAGACAAGAAATCAAACTAAAGCCGATACGAGTTTTATCCCCTCTCCTCTTAGAAGAAAATTAGCAAGCCAGATTAGAGATCAAGAGAGACACAAGAATATAGTAGATGGTACTCAGATGACCATCCTTGAGGCATGTTCCCTAAAAAGAAAAAGAAAAAATGGTTCATGGAATATACATGGATTGAATAGTCCACATAAACAGGATGTTCTTAGAAATTTAGTTAGATAGCATAAAGCGGACATTGTTCTTATCCAAGAAACTAAAATGGCTAGAGAGAAAATTGAGAAGATTAATATTTTTAAGGATAGGGGAGTTTTAGGAGGTAGCTCGGATGGTGCTTCTAGGGGCATTGCCATTTCTTGGAATCTAAGGCATGTTACCGGGGTTCCTATAAAGCAAGATAGCAACTTGGCCTTTGTTAGGTTTCATCATTTAGGGGATGGTACCTCTTGGCTCCTGACTAATATTTATGCCCCTAATAATAGACTCGATAGATGTAAATTTTGGTAGAAGTTGGAGGCTATTTGGTCTCTTTTTAAGGATGAAACATGGATGGTCATGGGGGACTTCAAAACCCCTCTCCATGATAATGAGAAGTTTGGAGGTGTCCCCTCTCAGTTAGAAAGTAGAATGGATCTACTAAACTTTATTACTAACCAGGGTCTGCATGATATTGATCTCCAAGGTTCCAATTTTACCTGGACCAACCAAAGGGTTGGGGAAGATATTATTCAAGTAAGACTTGACAGGGCCCTTATCTCTAATGACTGGTTTAACCATTTTCTGTGCTCCCTATCAGCTATTTCTCAAATTGGTTATGACCACTTTCAATGCTTTTTGTGGCTGACAATATAAGTGTTAAAAGAAACTTCTTGTTTAGATTTGAAAGGACGTGGCTTGACCATCCTATACCTTGAGAAGGCCATTGATAAGTGGTGGTCTATTGATGTCAAAGGTACTGCGATGTATAGAATGGCAAAAAAATTAAGGCATGTGAAAGATAATATAAAGAAATTGAACAAGGAAGTGTTTGGGGATATTTTTGTAGCCAAGTCCAATACCCAACTTGAGCTAAAGGAAATACAAGATAAAATCCAAACCAGCGGATATAATGAAGTGCTTGTTAAGTATCATAAGATTATCATAAGAATTTTGGAAACAGTGGTCCAGAACTCTCTGGCTTAAAGCTAGGGACATAAATACCAGGTTCTTCCATATGATTGCTATGGAACATAAGGTTTCTAATAGGATCTCTAAGTTGAGAATTGGTTGAATTGAAACAAGGAAGGATGATGAGATTGGGAATGAAACCGGGATTTTTTTCAAATCTCTTCTCTCAATGGATTATGGTTTGGATGATCTTTCTCAAAGGTCCCTCTTACATACCATTCCTTATATCATTAATGATGCTCAAAACAAGGCCTTGGTGGCCATTCCCTTTGAGAAAGAAACTAAGAAAGTAGTTTTCTCCCTTGATGGTAATGAAGCGCCAGGTTTGGATGGGTTCCCGTTGTTCTTCTTTCAAGCCTTTTGGAACATTCTCAAATGTGATGTGGTTAAAGGAGTGCAAGAATTTTTTTGGGCTAGGATTATCTTAAAGGAAATCAATGCTACTTTTCTGGTTTTGATTCCCAAATGTCCTGGGGCAGATTCCATGGATCAATTTTGATCGATAAGTTTATGCAATTCTTTCTATAAAATTATCTCGAAGGTGGTTACTGGCAGACTGGTAATGATTCTCCTTTCTATAATATCGCCCCAATAGAGTGGATTCGTTCCTGGCAGACAAATCCTTGACTCTATCATTACTATTCATGAAAACATACATTCATTGTGGAATCGACGAAACAAGGCTTCCTGATGAAGTTGGACTTGTCTAAAGCCTATGATCGTGTGGAGTGGGGCTTCTTAGGTAAGGTGCTTGGTTATTTTGGCTTTTGTGATAGGTTTATTCAGTTGATTGACCAGCTTATATCAACTCCTTATTTCTCTGTCATCGTGAATGGTGTGCCTTCCCCCTTCTTTAAAACGTCTAGGGGCATCAGGTGGGAGGATCCCATCTCCCCTATTCTCTTCATTATTCAAGCTGAATGTCTAGGTAGATTTATTAAAAAATTTGTTTCTTGGGTTCTTCTGTTGGGAGTCTCTCCCTCTTCGGGTTTCAAAGCTTGTTCCCAGAAAAAATTTGTTGATGATACCATTTTAATGGGTACTTCATCAATCAAAGAAGTTTCATCTATGAAGAACCTTCTCAAAATTTATAGTTCTACTTTAGGTCAAATGATTAATTGGGAGAAAAGCTTTGTTTTCTTCTTCAACACCCTGGAGGATAGACATAATAGGATGGCCTAGATCCTTGGTTGCCAAATTGGAAAGTCCCCATCTATTTACCTTGGTCTTCCTTTCGGCACAAAACCTACAGATTTATTTTGGAACAGTCTTGTTGATAGATTTAGTAGGAATCTGGTTGGTTGGAAAGGGACCCTTCTTAGTCAAGATGGTAATATCCATAATTTAAAGTCTTCTCTCTAGAGTCTTCTAGTTTATGCTTTAAGCCTATTAAAAATTCCTAGAAAATTTGGCGATGCTATTGAGAAAACTCAAAAAGCTTTCCTCTGGTCTAGGGTTGAGAAGAAGAAGAGAGTTTCCCTCATTGTGTGGGAGAATTTTTGTAAACCCAAAAAGATGGGGGCCCTGGGATTAAGAAATATTAGAACCCTGAACAAGACCCTTTTGACCAAACAAATTTGGAGAATCTATCAAGGAAATGGCGAGTGGAATGATATCTGGAAGGCTAAATACTTACATGTGATCCCTACCATGAAAGATTTCCTTGCCCCTAATCAAATTCGGAGTGGCTCTACTATTTGGAATAGTGTTACCCATGCTAAAGGTATGGTAAGTTTGGGCAAAGTTTGGGCCGTAGGTAATGGCAGGAAGGTGGATTTTTGGGATGATGCCTAGATTGTAGGAGCTCCTCTCAATAATAATTGTGTTTCTCAGATGATCATCCAAACATGCAAGGATAAGTTCGGTGTTAAAGTTGCTGACTACTGGAGAGATCAAAAGTGGGTGGAACTCATATCTATTGATCCCAACCTAAAGCAAGTAAACTTAGTGATCAACCATGCAATTTTAAATCCTAGAAGGTAGGACCACCTAGTGTGGAGTGGTACCTCTTTAGGGATTTATTATGTGGCATTTGTTGTCCTTATGTTGGCTCAGTCTCAAGACCCTAGACCCTGCTGGGCTAAGGCTTGACATTCAGGTTTAACCCCTAAAATTAATATATTTTTATGGATTCTTTTGCAAAATAAGATTCTAACCACATATAACTTAAGAAAGAGGGGTTTCTGCATCCCCAAAATATGCTATCTTTGTCTCAATGATGAGGAATCCATGAACCACATTTGTATACATTGTCCTTATGTCCAACCTATTTGGGCTATGTTTTTCCAGCATTGGGGTTTGAATTGGGTGTTCCTAGAGGAGATTCAAGACTGTTTTAGGAGTTGTTATTGCAATACAAAAAATCTGACCATAAGAAGTTTATGGAAGTTTTCCTTTTCACATATCCTTTGGGGTATCTAGAAAGAAAGGAATAACAAAATCTTTACGAATGATATTAACCCCTCTAAGCTGGTTTGGGTTAAGATAAAATACAATTTTGTTGAGAATGTGATGGCTAGGGGAGATCATTACTGCAATAGTAAGGAGGATTTTGATGTTCTAAAAGGTTGGAACATCCCCACCTACATGCACATCAATACCAACCAACTCAAAATAAGTATGTGCAGTTGGTCTTTTCCTCCTAATGACTGGTTTTAGGCTAACTTTGATGGGGCTGCTAAAGGAAACCCAGGGCCTGCTGGTTGTGGTGGAGTTATCCAGAATGGTGTTGGCTTTTGCATTGGGGTTGTGGCCTTTCCCTTGGGGAACCAGACTAATCATCTTGTTGAAGCTATGGACGCCCTCCAAGTTATCAAATTAGCACACAATCTGGGACTCGAATTGTTATGGCTGGAGGGGGATTCTAAAAACATTATCAACTGCCTCCTTGGTAAACACCAACCCTCATGGACGATTAAAAATATCATTGATTCAGGCAGGGATATTCTTGAGGGTTTCAATTAGTTTTGAATTTCTCATGATTACAGAGAAGCCAACAGAGTGCTGACTTGGCCAACAATGAGGCAGTACAAAGCTAGAAAATCAAGATTTGGAATAGTGAGGGGAAGCTCCCTTGAGTGGCAAGTGACATCTTAAATTATAAAATATATCATGGTAAGCAAGGAAGGATTTGAAATCATTTCCCAAGATGATAGGGTAGGTCATGCAATCATGAAACGGTTTTTTGTGCAACCGAGAAGGAGGTACATTAATAATTGCCAGATCATCTCACATGCTTTGTGGGTGATTTTTTCCTTTTGGAGCAGAAGCATTAGAAATATCCATTGGCTTCTAGAGGCTTCTTCCGTGCTAATTAGAAAGTCTACAGCGAAGAGTGGTATTTGTAGGAAATTACAGTTGACATAAATTGATAAGAAAATGGGAGGAAATCACAAGTGAATGGAGGCAACTAAAATTGATAAATGGTAGGACCGTCCCCAGGTCTGGGTTGTGCTGCAAGCTGCAAAAAATTATGGATTTTATGGAGAGAATGAAAGAGAGATGACCAAAAATCAAAAAGAACTTTCAAAAAGGGATGGAATAAGGGCACCTTGGCCATTGGTAGTAGGAAGGTAAAGGTGAATGAGACCATGATCGTTGAGGCTATGGGTATATCAATGGACGATATCAAATTCTATAAGGATAGGAAGCTGGTAGATGATGCTGTGAAGAAATTACCTAAGGACGAGGAGGCGAAATCCAGGCTGGTGAAGGGTAGTCACGCTTACTACTCCCTTAAGGTAATTAAGCTAACATGGCAATGGGTTTTGTTTGCAATTATGGAAATTTATTACTTTAGATGGGAGATTTACCAGGGTTTACATCTATAATTTTATTATTCTCAACCATTTCTGGTATAAGGAGATAATTTCCATCCCATATTATTTGTTATGTTCCCTAAATGCTAGGATAAAGGACACTATCTCCAATCCCAAAACCAGTTTGGCTATGCATGAGGGTCTTATGGTGATTTTGTACAATCACATCAAGAATATCATGGTTCAACTGAATATTACAGAGGTTTATGAGTCAGATGAGGAATTGGATGACTTAGATGATGATGATGGTGAAGATTACGATAATGAGGTTGATGATGAGGATGACCCCCATATCGCTAGATCGAGCAAGCAAAGAAGAAAAATAGGGCAAGAGGATCAGAGTAAAGGGTTGGCTAGAAGGAAGTAGAAGGGGGAGGATGATGAAAGCTGGTATGAGAAGAAAGACGACATTGAAGATGATATGGAGAATGACAATGAGGAGGTCCAAATCCTCTCTAGCCAGAAGCATAAAGGGAAAATTTTGAAAAATGAGGATGTGGGAGCTAAGAGCCATTCGCCCTTCTTGATTGGTTCTAAGGATAAGGGATTGGCTGGGGAGGACACCTCCATGAAGGAAGCTAAGAGTGCAGATTTGAAGGAGGTGGGTTTGGAGGTGAATTTGGATCCCTATGGGAGACAAGGCCCAGGATGGCTCCCATCTCGATATTGACCTACATTTCAAAAATGACATGGACAACTTCAACAAGGTTTTTCTCTAGGTTCAGAAGGAAATAACAAGCATAAAAGCTAAACAAACCTAGAAATCCAACAAAATTGAGACTTTAGAAGCTATTGGCATTGGTGAATTTAGCTCCCTCCCTAATTGTTTAAGTGAACTTACCAAAGCAATCAGTAATGTTGAGGAAATCATTAATGCCCAATGTAATAGCTTCCAAATCTTGGAAAATAGAACTGGGGCTACTGAAAAAAGGCTAGAAGGGGTTGAGAATGTGCTCAAAAATATTGGGGAGTAGAGTCATAAGATCTTAAAGGCTGCCTCTGAAAGCATGAAGGTTCTTATTAGCAAGCTTGATAGTGATCAAGGGGAAAAGGCCTCTGGGGACACCATTGAGGTGAAGGAAGACACCCCTGAAGATAAGGAGACTGGTCATGGTAGAAGAACTCACGCGAGCACCAAAAAAAAGAAAAGCCAATGCAGGGAGATTGAGGAAATTAAGCAGACAGGTGAGAACATGGAGTAATTGGAGCTGGAAGCTGCCAGCTGCTTAAGAACTTTACCTAGCCTTAGTTTTTTTTTTCCTGCTGGTCCTGTTTCTTGTTTGTTGTCTTTCTGTTGCTAGCTTTTTGTTTGCTAGTCAGCTATCTTTTCTATGTTTGTTGCCTCTTTCTTTTTTGTAGTGCTTTAATGGCTATCTTATGATCTAATGTTGTAATGGGTTTTAAGGGCCCATCAAAACCTATTTTCCCTTAATCAAAAACAATATTCAAACAATAATACTCTATCCATTTAAAAATTTACCCAATACATATTAATCATAATGAATCATAACACAAATATATTTTTATAATTATACATATATACATATAAACCTTTTAGCTGACTAAAGAGTTAACCCATATGATCAAGAGCTGTATCAGATAAAGGCTCGATCCATGATATACAGTGACTTACATAGGAGCTGTAATTAAAAAATTGTACACAAAATGATAGTCATGACAATGCATCTCGAGGAAATAGCTAATTGAACACAAAGAAGGACCCAGGGTCATTATTGTCACCCACAGGGGGGAGCCAAGCAGTCCATCCTAGATCCCCATCGCTCCAAACCAGCACATTCCCATCAGCGAATTGATCTCTGTAGGGGTGGGAGGGCAGTCTTTCCAGCTCCAGCTCAATGAAGTCTTCTCTCTATTGTCATGCCTCCATCTCTTGCATGAACCTCATCAGCCCTTGCTCAAAGTGAGTCTTATGGCTTCCCATGCAATCCTAGGTGAATCCATGCAAGAGTTCTCTTATGAAAACTATGGTAGATCCATTCTTTAACCACCTGTCAAATTTATCTTCCTCCAGTCTTAGTACAACTGTGACCTGTGATTAGAGACAATTATAGCCCATTTTATACCATACTTTAGATAATTTCATACACCTTTACCCTCATTTCCACATTCTATTTCTATTCAATTTCACTGTTTTTGGTTGCATATGATTAAATATTAGTAAGTAGTATTTATATACTTTTGAGATGGAATTATGAAAATTAATTATTGATTGTTATTATTAATAGGCATTATTATCCTCTTCCTTGGAAGATATATTTTACAAGATGAAAGTTTAAGGGTGTAGGTCCTCCTATCATTTTCTAATCAGGAAATGATGTGTATTAATTTGGGACATCCATAATTGCTTCCAAGATGGCATAGTTGCTGACTGTACACTATTGGTTACCCTCCCTTGGTTCTTTTTGCAAACATTCTACACCCACGTTGGTTTCTCTTCATCATATCTTATTATGGACAATGCAAACTCGTGCAGGATGCATTTTCCAACTGCATAAAGACCTTTGGTTTTCATTTGCTGTTAAGAGAATATATTATTTTTGTGAACAACTGATATCCAATGATTTTTTGCAGTAACTATTGCATCCACGCGAAATAATAATATGTGGGAAACACTCTCTCTCAAGGAAACTGTAAATACTCATTTTGGGTGAACAGATATGTTTGGCAGGACCGCGGATCTCCTCATAGCTATTCCTGCTCATTGTTATAACAAATTTGTTTGGCATGAATAACCACCATTCCCTTTATTTTATTTGTAACTACTTACAGCCAGTAAATAAGGTTGTATGTTAGCTATTGTTTACTTATCATAAGTTATCTCTATTTTTAGTCTATATGTGTTGTAAAGCTGTGTCTATATAAGCAACATGAGACATAAGTAGTGGGGGATATATATGTATAGTTCTAAAGAATGCACAACAACATGCAGAGATTATTATCATTTCAAAATATAAATTCTATATTTGTGTGCATGATTACAAAGCTATAAAACCAAATCTTTTCTTCATCACCAGGCAGCTGAGGAGGCGGGTCCACTATGAAGTTACCCGGTGATTCTTTTCATTTATGTATAGAGTGCATTTGAGTTTGTTTTTATTTGTATTTTGATCAGTTTAGCATTGTATGGTGTGTATTTAATCATAATATATTAGTTTATATATTCAATATATGTTCTTGATTGTGTAATAATATCTATTTCATTTGAATTCAATTATGAATTAATTAAGGATTCTTTGTGAGTTGCAGCTATTTTCATTGCAGATTATTTTTGCTGAGTTGTCTCTGTTTTTGATGTTCCTATCGCTGGGATTTATTTGGTTTTTCATAGATTTTCTTTCGTGTGTTGTAGCTACATTCATAATCCCTCATCTCACAACTATCACCCCTTGATGGCATATTGCTCAGACACCTTTCACAAGCTTACGCTCTCGGATTGACACAAATAGACCAAGCCGAATTTCATCAAACATTATTAATTATTTCTTAATTATTTGCCCCAATATTGGCCTATCATTTTAGTGCCGTTGCTGGGGAAAGGTGTCAAAGGCATGTTATCTTGATGAGCTAAGTTAGGAACAATGTGTTAGGATGAAAGCTTTTGCAATTGTTGGCCTTGTTTAAGTAATTAATCTTAATTTGTGTTGCGTAAATCATATAGATGCATTGTTTTAGATTTTGCAAGTAGGTCTTAGAAATTAGATTCAATTTTACATTATCACTAGTTGTTGTGAGTTATTGGTAAAGAAAAGAAGCTATTTTGAAGAAAAAATGTTAAAAATGATGCATTTCCAAGGTTGTTCAAGTACATCAATTTTGGGTGAAAATTGTTTCAAAAATGCAAAATTTGAAGGGAACGCAAGAGACAAAATGTGCTTGATGTCGGGTGCGCTACCCCTTGACCCCACCCTGTACTGCGACTGGGAGCGCACCTTGGGCATTGCCCCAGGACCCCACAAGGAGCGTTGCCCCTTGACTCCATTGGTGGCTGCCACCCCTAGACCCCCACCTTCAAATTTAAAAACAAAAGAAGAAATTGGTGGGGAAATCGCGTCGACCAAAGGTGATATTTTTATATCCTCTCTACCTAATGAATGCGACTTAAATGATCTTCATCTTCCATTATCACAAGTATGCAAGAATTCTATCTCTATGTTTGAACATGAGCAAATCATTGATGAATTCTTAGAGCAATGTGATTTTGACGATGAAAATTTAACCACTTGTTGTTCTAATTGCTACAGGAAAGATGACCAATGCATATGCCCGAACAACCAAGCACACATGGTGAATGAGTTACAAGCTATTTGTGATCCTTACCATGATAAGGGTGGAAGTGAACAAGTATTCCTTATACTAGATGAACCATTTCAAATACCAAATCAAGAAGATCAAGGTATGAATTATGTTGGTAACATGTATTTCCACTCTATTTCATTACAATGCCAACATTTTTCTTCAAAATACACTTCTTTACATAATATGCACAATAAATGGAATCATGAATACTCACAACAACCACTATATCCCTCTTTACCATCTTCATTCCACCCATCCTACTTATTCCTATCTACTTTATCTCCTTCACACTTCTTACCATATTCATTATCTCATTCACATCATATTCTACCCACTCTACCCTATCCACCAAAGGCAACTATATTGCCTCATACAACACTTCATAATAAGGTGGTTAATAGTACATATAAACTTTCATGGATCCCTTTACCACCTATTAATGTGCTTGAATTTAGTGAATCAATATTGGAGTGTATTGATGCACTTAAGGAATATGATTTTGGTTTACTTAAATTAGAAGAACAATATCATTCATTGAATTATAATCGACTTTGTTCTTCTTTTATACTTAGTGAATCACAAATGCCCACAAATGAGCCCCTACTTCAAATTGCATCAATTTTTATTATTGGACTCATAAGTATGTGTGTTAATATTAATCATGCACTAAATAATACTAAACAATGTGTATTTCTCATTCCAAAAACATGTTGTTGGATTCTCCAGGAGTTGTATTTTATTTTTGTACTCATACATATTGATATTTGGAGGCCTATGGTTAAAATGTGTATCCCTCACATACTTGTTGATTTGGGACCAATAATTGATTAAGCACAATCATAAGGGATTCTATGCATTAATGACCAAACAAAATATGTTATAATTGGATGCGCATTATTTTTCATTGCTAAATTTGTCTGTTGTCCTAAGATGACCAAATACATTATGGATGATTCATTTATTTAGCAAGGATAAAGGTATTACTATCTATATATTTTTCATTCTTGGTTCTTGTATCTCCAGATGATCATTCATTGATTACAAGCACTAAATACATTTCTTGATTCCTTGGATGATTCAAATTCCCTATGCTTTTATAACCTACAGCTAATTTGGGAGTACATCCATTGAATTGTTGAAATATTTGATTCAATAGGGCTCACAAAATTCTAAAGATGTGTTACTCTCTTTGGGTTACCTAATTTCTTTGGTTATCCTAATGTTCTCGTGACCTTGTTGCATGAAGTTAAGTTGGGGGGAATCCCTCCAAATTTGTGATTCTTGGATGATTTCCAATCAAGCTTCATTGATTGTTTTGTTGGTCCTTTTAGCAAACCTCGACATGTGACATCTCAACAATTTAAGGTATGTATTCCTATGTTGATTGAATCACATTCATTGTGATCACATTCTTTTGTTTTTATCATGTGTTTATTCATCTTAATAACTCTACTTATCATTTGTAAAAAATGCATTACTCACTTAATGGTAGGGTTATTAATTAGATAAAAATTGCTTTACTATACTTGATATGCTTGGTTTTGATTACAGGTCTCTTGATATGGTGGGATGATCTTAGTACCAATACCAGTTGATGATGCTTCTCTACACAAGCATTGCATAACACACTATGTTGGCTATGTTAACATTGTGTGGGCTTGTTAGCTATCTGGTGCATATCAGTTTCACTCATGCTTCAACATTTGAGATCACAAGAAGGATATGGCATAAGGTATTCACCACCTCGAGATGAGATTTCTTTAGTGCTTGGTAAAGTAGAGGACAATGTGCAACTTGGTCTATGAGATCCATGCACAATGCGGTACTATTTTATTGTGCTACACATCCAAAACTCTTTGAAGACATGTACACTAATCTTGAACATATTACCCATTGCCACACTCCTTCCTCAAGATGTGTCTCCTCTTCTCTGAATTTTTGTGGACACATTGGTGACTACTATCCATCTTCACTCCATACTCGTGTCTTTGGTAATGAAGGTGTGTTATTTGCAAATTTAAATTTTCCTACAATGGATATCTCTCAAGCTTCAAAAGAATAGGGTTTCATATCTTCATGTGATGTCATCCTATTTTATCATAGAGAAATGTGAGTAGCACCATCACTGTGAGTGATTCTCTTACCTCAGTGTGCTAGTGTGTTCCAGTTTCTTCAAGAATATTTCAGATTTAGTGTTGTGAGATACATGGATCAAGGTTGATCTATGAAGTGTTTCAGTATTCCCAAGTTTGTGGAGATTATTCGTAGTCATCATTCCAAGTTCATTATGCAATCAAGTTTCACCAGTACCTTCTATGAGGTCATGGACCAAACTCAAGTTTTGGATGGTATCATTTTTTGTCATCCATGTAAGAATTTCTTGTTCTTCGGTCATTCTATGCAGTTATTGAAAAAGAAAAAAATGAAAAAATGAAAAAAATGAAAAAAATTGAAAAAAATAAAAAATAAAAGAGACAAAACCAATAAAAGATTCAATAATGAAAACCTTCGGGCATTGTTGGCCAGTTAATATCTAAAAACTAGTTTTTGGTGGATATTAATTGCAAAATAAATTCTTAGTGGTGAAAACTGTTTTTACAGCACCATTAAGCAATGAGTGATTGAAAACTGGCTTGCCAGCAATCTCTTGTCGTTATCAAAATTTGAAAAAAAAAAGAGAAAAAAATTAAAAAAGAAAAAATGAAAAACATATTGAAAAAAAAAATGACAAAAGCAAATGCAATAATTGGTGTTAGCTCCTCGAGTTGCCATCTCTATTACAATTTTTGGTTCCTTCCAGTGGTATACTCTCTAGTGATTTCAGTTCGATGGAGCTCTTTGGTGGTGTTGCAATTCTTGATGCCTCTCTTCATTCCTTGTTGTTGCTTCATCCATTTTAGAGGCACCAGTTGCTGAGTTTCTTTGTGTTCTAGCCTTGGTCTCTCTGCACATGCCTGTTGGTAAAACAATCAATTTTGTTTTCTTCATTATTTTATCTCTTAACTTTATTTATATTGCTTATTATGTTGATCATTATGCAACACCCCTACCTATCCTCTCCTTGTTTCCTGTGGACGGTCAACCTTTAAGTTGGGGGGAGGAATGTCATCCTATTATCTTCCATCCATCGCCCTTAATAATTCCATCATGCTATCCATTATATCCATCATACAATAGCCTTTGTTTTGTCTCTCATCTCTCCTATTTCACCCATTTCAAATCATCTTGTACATCATGAGATACAATTTTCATGAACCCTCCTATATGTAATCATTTGAACCATGATGTTATCAATGAAAAGAAAAGAAAAATGAAGAAGAAGAGAGAAAACGCAAAAAAAAATAAAAATTGAAGGATGTATCAGTATTGGAAATAGAAAATTGAACAAAAGAGAAAATGGGAAAGCTTTTCATATGATGAAAATAAAGGGTTCAAAAAAGTCTAAAGCCACAAGTCCAAGTGCCTCTAGTTCAAACTAAAACCTCTTGATCATAATGATTGCACGAGGACGTGCAATATGCTAAGTTGGGGGGAATGATGAGAGCCAATTATAGCCCATTTTATACCATACTTTAGATAATTTCATACACCTTTACCCTCATTTCCACATTCTATTTCTATTCAATTTCACTATTTTAGGTTGCATATGATTAAATACTAGTAAGTAGTATTTATAAGTAAGTAGTATTTATATACTTTTGAGATGGAATTATGAAAATTAATTATTGATTGTTATTATTAATAGGCATTATTATCCTCTTCCTTGGAAGATATATTTTACAAGATGAAAGTTTAAGGGTGTAGGTCCTCCTGTCATTTTCTAATCAGGAAATGATGTGTATTAATTGGGGACATGCATAATTGCTTCCAAGATGGCATAGCTGCTGACTGTACACTATTGGTTACCCTCCCTTGGTTCTTTTTGCAAACATTCTACACCCACGTTGGTTTCTCTTCATCATATCTTATTATGGACAATGCAAACTTGTGCCAGATGTATTTTCCAACTGCATAGAGACCTTCAGTTTTCATTTGCTGTTAAGAGAATATATCATTTTTGTAACCAACTGATATCCCATGATTTTCTACAGTAACTACTGCATCCACATAAAATAATAATGTGTGGGCAACGCTGTCTCTCAAGGAAACTGTAAATAATCATTTTGGGTGAACAGATATGTTTGGCAGAACCATGGATCTCCTCATAGCTATTCCTGCTCATTGTTATAACAAATTTGTTTGGAATGAATAACCACCATTCCCTTTATTTTATTTGTAACTACTTACAGCGTGTAAATAAGGTTGTATGTTAGCTATTGTTTTCTTATCATAAGTTATCTCTATTTTTGGTCTATATGTGTTGTAAAACTGCATCTATATAAGCAGCAGGAGACATAAGTAGTGGGGGATATATATGTACAGTTCTACAGAATGCACAATAGCGTGTAGAGATTATTATCATTTTAAAATATAAATTATATATTTGTGTGCATGATTACAAAGCTGTAAAACTAAATCTTTTCTTCATCACCAGGCAACTGAGGAGGTAGGCCCACTCTGAAGTTACCCGATGATTCTTTTCATTTATGTATAGAGTGCATTTGAGTTTGTTTTTATTTGTATTTTGATCAGTTTAGCATTGTATGGTATGTATTTAATCATAATATATTAGTTTATATATTCAATATCTGTGCTTGATTGTGTAATAATATCTATTTCATTTGAATTCAATTATGAATTAATTAAGGATTCTTTGTGAGTTGCAGCTATTTTCATTGCAGATTATTTTTGCTGAGTTGTCTCTATTTTTGATGTTCCTGTCCCCAGGAAGTGACAGTTCCTGTCGCTGAGATTTATTTGGTTTTTCATAGATTTTCTTTCATGTGTTGTAGTTGCATTCATAATCCCTCATCTCACAACTATCACCCCTTGATGGCATATCGCTCGGACACCTTTCACAAGCTTACATTCTTGGATTGACACGATTAGACCAAGCTGAATTTCATCATACATTGTTAATTATTTCTTAATTATTTTCCCCAATGTTGGCCTATCAACCTGCATAGCAACAAGATATCAGATGAGTCTCCTAAGAGACTCAGTGAGGTTCCTACTCTTACCATTAAACACATCATCATTCCTTAATTTCCAGATGATCCACAAAATTTCCAAAGAGAGAGCAGACCAGAATAGATTAGCATGTTTTTTGCCACCTCTAATATAACCAAATACCATCTCATCAACAGTAAAACAATTGCTATTAAGTGAGATACCAAACAAATTCCACACTTCTCTAGAAAAGTGACAATTAAAAAAAATGTGATAAATAGATTCAGGGATATGACAAAGTTTACACAGAAGGGGGGCTCTATTGTTGTCTTTAAGTGGTAGTTTATGAAGAATGAGTCTCCAGGCAAAGAATTTCTTTTTAGGTTCAGTCGAGAAGGACCAAAATATTGATAGATTAAAATGCCATCATTTAGAGTCCCATGACAGGTTCCAAGTGCAGTTAAGATGATCAAGGATGTCTTGAGAATTAGTAAGGGCAGAGTATATCATTTTGGCTTTAGTTAGCAAAATGGGGGGATCCATCTATCTAGTAGAGGGAGGCTAAGGGAGGTGGGGAGGAGGGGGGGAGTAGGAAGGATGGGAGCGAGTGAAGAGTTAAGGATGGAATAGGTTCTGGTCTAGGAGAGGGGGAGGTTGAATTTAGAGCTGAGCGCTTCCTAGGAGGACAGAGTGCCATTTTCCAGAATGTGTTCAAATGTGACCAGTCCCTGGTTGTGCCATTTCAGGGTAGAGCATCCTTGAAGATATGCTAACTGTTTCCCATTGTGCAAAGTATTCCACCATATAGACCTTTTCAGATTGAGAGAACCATTTTTATCAATTATGTCATTGTTGTTGATGTATTGTCTAACATGGTTCCAGGCTTTCCATATAGACTTGAAGACTTCTGATCCCGAAGGGGAGACCTCAAAATTCCCCGCGATCAGATCACACATGGGTAGGTTCTTCCATTTTTTTATTGTTTTTGGAGTTGAGCATTATATATTGTTCCTAACAAGGACTTTCCAGGGTTCATTTCCTTCAATGGATTTACAAATCCATTTGGCAGCCAGAGCAATTCCTTGAAGTTTAAGGTCCTTGAGGCCCATGCCTCCCTGAAACTTAGATCTAGTACACCAGTCCCATTTAACAGCATGTTGCTTTTTTTTCCTTTTCCATCTGACTAGAGGAAATTCCTGATTTGCTTTTGAATGTAATTGAACTAATAGTTGGTGAATAACCAGGCTAAGGAGCAGTATATGTTATATGAAGAGAGAAGCTTCTAGCAAACTTCAAACCTACCTACTAAGGATAGGAAGTTTCGGTTCTATTTAGAGAGTTTCTTGTCTACCTTGTTTCTGAACCATTCCCACATTTATTTCAAATTCAAATAGACAGAGAAGGGGATTCCCAGATATCTAATGATGGTATTTGGGCCTCCCCACCTTAGGTCAAACTTAGATAACTAGTTAGGAGGGTCATCGGTCCAACCTAGCAGGGTAGATTTGTGGAGGGCAATTCTACTACCTGATGCTTTGCAGAAAATCTCAATATTGTGAAGAAGATGTGTTAAGTTCTCCTCATCTAGGGAGAATAGAATAGCTATATCATCTGCAAACTGTATATTCTTGATTTCATCTTTATTAGGGAGTGCAATTCCTTTTACCTTAAGGGATAAGCTACAGTCCTTTAATATGTAGTGCATAGCATCCGCTGCTAGGACAAACAGGGTCGGGGCAAGAGGACACCCCTGTCTAATTGATCTGGAAAGCAAGATGTTGTCATATTTTAGTTCGTTCACTTCCACTACTGCACTAGCATCATTGAATAGGGTTTGGACAATCCTGTAGAAGGAATTTGGGAAGCCCAAACTATGTAGCATCTGTAAAATGAATCCCCATTCTATCCTATCATATGCCTTCTCAAAATCTATTAATAACATAGCTTCATTCTTCCCTGAGAGCTTGGCCCATTCTAGAGACTCCCAGCAGGACACCAGATTCTCTAGAATGAACCTACCTTTAACAAATCCTGTTTGAGTAGGACTGATAATCTTTCGCAATATACTGATTAACCTGTTTGCTACTACTCTAGCTAAGATTTGATAAGATACATTTAGTAGTGTGATGGGCCTCCAGTTCTTGACCAAGGTCTTATCTCCTTCCTTGGGGATGAGTTTGATAAGCCCTTGGTTGATCTCTTTTCCAAGGGTTCCTTTGGAAATGGCCTCTAGATATAGGGCATGGAGGTCGTCAACAATCCACTTAGAGTTTTTCTTATAGAATTCCATTGGGAATCCATCAGGTCTAGGGGATCTGTCATTACCCATAGAGGAGATGGCCATAGCTATTTCCTCCCTTGAGATGAGACATTCTAGCACCTTATAGTCCTTCTCATCAAGCTTGGGAGGAGTTAATTGATATACCAGCTCTCTAGCATGTCTGTGCTCGCCATTTACCTCTTCTGAGGAAAAAAGATTTTGATAAAAGAGGGAGAAGCATTGTAGAATCCCCTGGGAGTCTGTAATGTGAGTGTTGTTGTCCCATATGGTAGTGATACTCTCCTTAGCTTCCTTAACTTTGAGCATGTGGAAAAAGAATTTGGAGCCCTTGTCCCCCGAGTCTAGCCAGTTAAGCTTGGATCTGGTTTTAAGGCCTTTAGTTTTCTAGTTTTGAATAGCCCTGAGGTGGTCTTTTATTTTCATCAGAGAGCAAGT
>NC_081414.1:652686775-652722095 GCF_030272615.1 Cryptomeria japonica | reverse complement strand
TCAACTTATCTTTTCACATGGGTTGTGCCACATCACCATCATTATTTAAACATGATATAAATCACCTCCAAACCATAAAAGATCACCGGTTAAAATAATTTGTTACTGGTTGTAAAACCCTTCTTAAACCCTACAGAAAATACAACAGAAATCATAAACATGACTCCCAATAATCAAAGAATGATGCGGTTTTGGTCAAAGATACATTAAAATGATTCAAATACATGTTCCAAACCTCAACACTTGACTCATCGCCAATCTCCAGAACCGATCAAAACATTTGCACGTTTATCGGTTAAGGTCCTAATTCCTAGTTCATTGTCTTCAGTATTGGTAAGGCATTTCCGGTACACCAAAAAGACTTAGATGACAAAATAAATAGGAAAAAAATAGTTGCCACATAGTTTTCCATCAATGACAACACAAATAATTGATCAAAGTCATTAAGCCAATAATATCAATCTCTTCATCACTTTATCATTACCAACAGTCCTTTATCAGTTCATCAACATTCTCCATCAGCATCAGTTATGCCAATCATACCAACAATCTCCCCCTTTGGAATTGATGGCAACACCAACATATCCCACTATCAACTACAATCTTCTATGCTGCCTTCACTTGCTCTTCTTCTACTACACTACTTCACCTACTCTAATTCTTCTCCTCCAGATCATATTAATTCTCCCCCTTTCTCTTACAATTCTTCTCCCCCTTTGACAACAATGCCAAAGGTGCAAATGCATCTCCAGTATTCATTCTTATTGTTGTTGTCTCCAACATCTCTGCAAATCTCATCTAAGGTGCTCCCCCTACTAAGTAGCCATCATTTCATCAATCCATAGTGAAAAATAATCAATAAGCCCACTGGATTGATGCATCTCTTGCATCTTAGTTGATCTTATGTAGGGGTCTGACCCCTAATTTACCTCTGCGGTACTCAAAGGTTGTCTTCAGCAAAGGTTTAGTGAAGATTTATGCTAACTACTCTTTGCTTGTCACATATTCCATTTTGACTTGTTTCTCTTGTACTCTCTCCCTCAGAAAGTGATATTTCAGTTATATATGCTTTTTCCTTGCATGTAACATAGGCTTTTTTGAAATATTAATAGAACTAGTATTGTCACAATAAATAATCATCGGTTAAGAGATATCTTTCTTATAACCTTCCAACATATGTCTCATCCAGATAGCCTATGTACAATTCATAGATGCTACAACATATTTTGCTTCAGCTATTGACTGTGATACACATGTTTGCTTTTTTTTTTGTCCAAGCAACCAATCTACCTCCAAGAAGAAAAGCTCCACCAGTAGTGCTTTTCCGATCATCAACATTGCATGTCCCATCTACATTAGTAAACACTTTCAAATAAAAGTCATCTTTATAAGGATACCATAAGCCGTAATCCATTGTGCCTTTCAGATATCTGGATATCCTTTTCACCACTACCAAGTGAGTCTCCTTGGGATCTTTCTGAATTCTAGCAAACAATCCAACAACATGTACAATATCCAGTCTACTGTGAACAACATAATGCATCTTACCAATCATGAACCTATATTCCTTTTCATCTATAGATGGTGAATCATCATGTTTAGACAACTTACAACCTATCACCATCAGTGTACCAACTAGTTTGCAATCTTCCATGCCAAAAGTTTTCAATACTTCTTTTACATATTTAGTTTGGAAGATAAATATTCCACCATCTAGTTGCTGGACCTGCAACCCAATGAAATTTTTTATCTCACCAATAAGAGACCAAATTATTTCTTCATTTCCTTAGCAAAAGCCATACATAAATCATCATCACCACCAAAGATTATATCATCAACAAAAACTTATGCTATCAATATTCTATCTCCATCATTCTTTAAATATATGTTACTATCCTCACCGGTGTACTGGAATCCTATCTTGATCAAATGTGTATGCAATTTTTCAAACCATGCTCTCGATGCTTGCTGCAAACCGTATAGAGCTTGGTGTAATTTGCAAACCATATTTTCATCTTCACTTTATGCAAATCCATCTGGTTGTTCTATATATACTTCTTCTTCCAGGATACCATTTAGAAAAGTTGATTTAATGTCCATCTGATATACCTTAAATCCTTTAAAAGAAGCAAAGGCAAGTAACATTCTTACACCTTCCAATCTTGCCACTGGTGCAGAGGTTTCACTATAGTCTTATCCTTCTTGTGCATAGCCTTTGCAAACAAGTCTTTCTTTATTCCTTACAACCTTGCCATCTTCATTTAACTTGTTTTTAATAACCCATTTTGTACCTATAACATTCTTGTCTTCCGATCTAGGAACAAAAGTCTAGGTCTTGTTTTTCTCTATCTGATCCAATTCCTCATTTGTAGAATTAATCTAGTCATCATCCTTCAATGCTTCTCTTACTGTTTTAGGCTCAATAGTAGAAATCAGACAAGAGTTTTCTCTGATTTTCCTTCTAGTCTATACAACGACATTCTTATCTCATATAATTTGGTCTTCTGAATTATTTAATTTGACATACCTTGGTATTACTGGTTCTAGTGTTGTTCCTTCTACTTCATGTTCATCATTTTCTTCATAGCTTTCTTCATTTACTGGTTGAGCACCTATTCCTGCATTGTTTTGTTCATCATTATTCTACACTTCTGGTTGTTTCTTAACAAGTACTTGGTTCAAAGTATAAACATCTATACTAACTGTTTCCCTCCAAAACATCTTAGGTACTACACCTTGTATCAAGATTGTTCTAGCAGCTTCTTGAATTGTCATGTTCCTTCTCTCAACAATTCCATTTTGTTGTGGAGTTTTGGGTGCTGACATCTACTTATTAATTCCATGTTCATCACAAAACTTCAAAATACTCATAAGAAGTGAACTCACCTCCCTGATCAGATCTCAAACATTTCAAACTCCTCTCGGTTTCCTTTTCAACTAAAGCTTTAAATTCCTTGAATTTACTGAAATCCTCAGACTTTTCTCTCAGAAAAGTTAGCCACGTCATCTTTGAAAAATCATCAGTAAAAATCATAAAGTACTTATCACTATAATAGCTTCTAGTCCTCATAGGACCAGATAGATCAGTGTGAACTAAAATCAAGGATATGCTCTAAAGAAAAAATTTTACTCTTAAAAGATACCGAAGTCATCTTACCCATCTGATAGTCCTTACACAACACATTGTCTGGTTTCACAAGTTGAGGCATACCTATCACAATACTTGATTTTCTAACCTTTATCAATCTTAGCCACCAAATAACTATTCACATTAGTATTCAGATGAAAAATATCACCTCTAGTCTTCTTTCCAGTAGCAATAAACTCTCCTTTACTTCCAAGGATCCTGCACACTCCAATCTTAAATTCAAGGACATATCCTTTATCATTTAATTGTCCAACACTCAGTAAGTTATTTTTTAATCCATCTACCCAAAATATATCATCTTCATTACCAAAACTTTCAATGAAATAGATCCTTTACCTTTAACCATGCACGGTGAGTTGTTACCAAACCTTACCACACCACCATAAAATTCTTTAAGAGATATGAACTTGTTCCTATCACTAGTTATGTGGTGTGAGAAACCACTATCTATTATCCATTCATCACTGATATCCATGTGTGATACCAAATATTTTTCATTAGTCAAATCTTCCTTCATAGCAACAAAGACAATTTCCTTATTGTCCTCTTCCTCGAATTCCTCATCTGTAAAACCTTCATCCACTACAACATAGCAATGATTATTTCCTTTTCCTTTAAATTTCTTAAAATTTTCCTTTTTATCACCATTAAGACAATTTGCAGCAATGTGTCCAATATTATTGTAGGAAAAACACTTCAGAGGAAGTTTACCTTTGTACTTATCGGTGCCTTTAGGAAATCTTGTAGCCAATAGAGCCTCAAGCTCCATCACATGATCTTCATCATCACCATCTCCTCTGCTACCATCATGACTAGACCTACAGTCATGATTATGACAAATATCCTTTCCTTTCTTCACAAATGTACTAGCTAAAGAAGCCATAAAAATAGATTCAGATGGCCTAGAAACACTATTATCAAAGATGTTTAATTCAAATGCAGTCAATTTACCAATAAGGGAATCAATAGTAGCTTTATCTTTAGAAACAGATCTCAATTCTTGTATTGAAGATATCCTAATAGCATATTGTGGTAAGAGAGTTCTAATCATCTTACTAACCATAGTGTCTTCTTCAACTTTAACTCCAACATTCTTAATACAACCTATGAATTCCTTAATCCTTTGTCCATATTGTGCTATATTCTCACCATCAACCATTCTCATATCATCAAATTTACCTCTAAGACTTTCTTCCTTAGCCCTTTGTACATGTTCATCACCTCCATAAATGAAACCTAATTTCTCCCATACTTCAAATGTAGTCTCTAATCCATGAACATCTATATACTCAGAGTCCGACAAAGTACTTACAATTGCTTCAAGTGTCTGGATGTTTACTTGCTGCTCCTTAAGCTCATCAGGTGTTAGGGGACTGGTAGTAGGAGCCTTATACTTGTTTGTCACATTATGCCAAAACCGAGAACCCATTCCTTTGATATATATCTTCATCTGATCACTCCATACCCGATAGTTGTCCTTGGTAAACTTGGGACCCTCTTTCATCATCTTTCTCAAGATCTTTTTCTCAAGTTGTTAAGATTCTACACACAGAGGACCTAATGCTCTGATACCAATTGTTAATATGAGAGCATCTAGTTAATAGTGAGAGGGGGCGTGAATTAGTATTAACAAAAATTCATAACTTAAACTCATACAAATTTCTTTTACATTAATGATGCCTTTGAATTTGGAGCAATATGGTTTGGTTGAGCTACAAAGTTTATTACAAACATTGTTCTAAGAGATGAATTGAACACCATGGAGATTAAAAACATTAACTAAGATATTAAATGCAATATGAGGTAGAAATACATTTAAATATCCTTAAAATTATGCCCTTTTAATTAAATAATGATTCCTAAAAAGTTTAAGAACAAGCTACTTTAGAGTTTCAACAAATCTTTGATGAAATTTTGGATTAATTTTGTCATTATTATCATAACTAGCATATGAAAATATAAACCCTTTGATGAATAATGGTTTCTAGGTGGAGAAACATTTTTATAGCATTCACTATGTCTAATTTAATCATAGATTATCTTTAGTATGTACAGGGGGTAGGTGAGTTTGGATAGTAAAATGTGTTGGAGTCTCAAACTTCAATAGTCAAAAATAACTCATACAATTAAGGTGTGTAGAATGCGGGGAGTCTAATAAAATAATACCAAAAAAGTTGAGAGAATTTTGGAATGTCATAGGTTTGAATCGAACATAAATTATGAAAAGTAGTGGGGGAGATGAAAAGTTAAAAGTCAAACTCTAAAAGAGTACTTAATGAAAAGGTTTGAAAATTATGAGCTTTGAGTTGGTGAAGAATGCATGATGTGAAGGGATGTCTAGAATTTTGAAATATGATTTAAATATTGGATTAGGATCATAAGAAATAAGTACCCAATTAGAGGAAATCCTACAACTCTAAATCAAATGAAAAACTTAAGGAAAAATCGAGTCAAGAGTCAAAAATTAAAGGATGTTCAAAGGATTCAAAAGAAAGGAAAATTTTAAATATCAAAGAAATGAGAGGTGGGCATAAGAGTGTAGCATCCTAAATTGTACTCTCTTCCAATTTTGTCCTCACTTTTTCCATCACCTTAGTGTTCATGTCCCAAGGCCTGATCAGAGCCTTGATTCTGCTCACACCATGCACTAAGATCAAAATTTTCATCATGCGCACTTTCTTCCGCAACTTCCTGTGTGCCTGATCGGTCAGGACCAGGGCGCTATCACTCTGGTCCTCGCAATTAGCGCCCATTTTGGGTCCTCTCAATAGTAACATGATTATAGTGGGAGCCTACATCCCATGTCAGCTATGATGTCAAAAAATGAAGTTGTTTTCGACAAGCATGTTTAAGAGGAGGTTTACCACTCTCATTTTGATATGCATTCAATCAATTGGAAAATTTAAGCAATCAAGCAATCATTCAAATTCAAGTGAGCAAGAAATCAATCTTCTTTCAAGTATTGGAGTAGAAGTAAGGTCATGATTCAAGCTTTGGAGTTGACATTCATGTTCTATATTTATGAAGACTACGTGAAACCCTAATTCCTTGTGGAGACAAACAAAAATCCATAAAAAGGTATAACATTAGTATTTCAGACATTATTCAACATTTCTCTCAAAAGGAAATCATTTCCACTACAACAATTCAATTACATTTCATTTTTTATTTCATGGTTAATTGCAAAACCAGGGTATGACCTAAGGTAAACCCCAATTTTAAACCAATTTCCCTTCTCTACTAATTGCAGGAATAGGTAGAAAGTTGTAATTTTTAGGATTGAATTTATTCACAGAGACAAACAGGTTCCCCGTTGGATAATAAAAAGTGTGAAGATCCAGAGCAACAAGTATTTTGGTCCCTATTTTTCAGGATGACCTTTTGGGAATAGATCAAAACACCCTCATATAGCTCAGATCCAAGTTCATGGCTCTATCTGATGAATTTAGCTCACTGTTTATGCATAATTACTTAAAGTTCAACACATTTAACCTAATTTTAGTATTTTCACAATTCAACTTAAAAGTGTGTATCAAATTCTAATCTAGTGAATCCAATAGGAATTCTTAGCCATATCCATGTTGATTTGAGGCTAGATCTATTGTGTTCACCCCTCTTTAATGTAATTAGTTTCTAAGTACAATTCAAGGATTTTACTATATCATTCGGTGAAACCCTAATTTTTCACCATGTCACATTTTGGTGAATGTGACATCTTAAACTCTTAATTTCTGATTTATTTTCTTATATTTGAGTGTTTATGCATATTCAAATTCAATTTTATATTTGCAAGTTTAATTTTTTATTGAATTACACAAATTTACAAGTTAAATTCACAAAACCCTGATTTTTAATTCTAAAATTGAGCTTGTGGGTTGTCTAATTTGGATTTATTATTTCAGATCTGATTACTTATATGCAATTTGAAATTAGAATTTACACTTATAGATTTAATTTTCAACTGAATCACATCAATTTAGTGGTTGAATTTACAAAATCCCTAATTTGTAATTCTAAACTTACATGTGGGTTGCATTCTTTTTTAAATCATCACATCTAATCTTTATGATATGCTATGCTATGATCTAGATGCATTTATCTTTCAAAATCACAAATCAACTTTCTTAATTCATTGTTTAATGAATCATTTTTATAAAATTTTGCATTGTTTAATCACAAATTTCAATTTTAAATTAGATTTCCCTCCTTTGTGCATGAGGTTTACTACCATTAGTCCTATCTACAATGTTCCTATGAGAATAAGTTGTACAATTAAGGCTTCCCAAGGTCTAATTACTAAAGAAATGGATCCTAATTTGGATAACTTATTTCATGAGAATGTTGTTGGTTCCTCTAATCCTACAAATTATGTCATTTATCCCCATTCTTTTCATAATTCTCATGGTGTGGATAAAAAACTAACTAGGGTTTTGATTGATCAATTGGAGAAGATTGACAATGAATTTGAACAATGGATGAGTCGACAATACCCTGAATGTGAGGCAATCCCATTGATTGAAGGAATAAAAATAATGGTACATGGTAATAAACTTGGTGTTCATTTGTTGCGTGACCTTTCTCATATTGTTGACACTAATGTCATGCCTATGAAAATTTGTGTTGATGTCCTTGGTTATACTCAAGCTACTAGACAAGTTAATCATTCTATTCATATGCCTACATCCTTGCCTAATTCCTACATTCACATCTCCTATCATGACTACTTCCACACAAAATATTAATCCTACACATGTAATATGTTACTCAAGGGGGAAACTTTGTGAATCGAAATTCTTTCATGTACCTCCTTCCATGCATCTTCCATTTGTGACCCAATCATCTCTCATACCTACCTATCATAGCGTTCCACCTCCTTACTCTCAACTTCAACCTACATACAACAATGTTACTCCTCCATCCCAATCCAATATGTCCAATTTTAATCCATGCATTGAACCAAGAATCAAAAACTTAGCCCAAACCATTTCATCCTTGCAAAAACAACTAGCTTCCATTACCCAATCTAAGTTTAATGTGACCACATTTGATGTTGTGAGCCCATTATCTAATGACATTGTCCATGTTGTCCCTCCTAAACATATGGAAGTCCCTCAATTGGATATTTACAATAGAAAAAGTGATTCCTTGAGTCATGTGAAAAAATTTCAAACTTTGTGTAGTGACTTTTCTCATGATCAAAGACTTTTGGCTAAATTATTTATTAGAACATTTAGGGAAAAATATTTGCAATGATATTGTTATTTGCCTCCTTATTCTATTACATCATTTCAATAATTAGCTAATGCTTTCATTCAACAATTTCACAATAATATTGGTCCTAAACTTTTATTTTTTTTGAGAAAAGGTGGTAGTGCCACTTAATAAATTTTATTTATATATTTCCTTACACAAGTTGATTCAAAGAGCTCTCAGAGATAAGAACCATAATGAAAAACTTTGATCCTTGCTTGATATTACATAGAAAGGTTGTGAAACTTAAATCCCTAATATGCCACAAAAGTACAACATATCTTGTAATGTCTAGAATACCAAATGTCGCAAGTCATCTCCAAGTATCGAATGTTTCCTGAAGTATGTTGACCAAGATGAAGTCTAAACCAAAACATCATGAAAGTTGTACACATTTACATAGCAGTCCACAGTCTGCCTCGCTTCATAGATGCCCAAATCAACATTTCATTCACATCATTCAGATACTGCACAACCACAGAACCCTAAAATTATAATACCTCACATACCAACTTTTTGTCATTATGAAAACATCTACATAACCATGTACAATATTATCCTGTACCCATATCCTCCAAAATTATTTTTCTAAGGATTGGAAAAGAATCGAGATCACAATTCAGACCCATAATATTGTTATATCTTGGAACTTCCCATATTTGCCAAATGATCTACAACCTGGTTTCCTTCTCTAGACACATGTGAAATTATAATATTTTACAAATATATCAATGAGAGCCCATGCTTGTTCAAGAAAGGTGTTAAAGAAAAAGTAACTAATTTTATTGGTAGATATAAACATTTATATTCTCAAATTGCTTATCCTATGTCTAATCAAGATTCTCAAAGAAGTTTTTTTTTTAATTTACAAAAAGACATTAAGAATAAACTTCTCTTTTCAAAGTTTTCTCCTTTACATAGTTGTGCACAATGCTTCATAATTATCCTAGCTTTAAGTGTGTCAATTTGAATCATCACCTTCAATGGCTCTGGTTGATAAGAATGAAAACACACTCAACAATCTTTTGTGAAGTTTAAAACAAACAAGGGATACATCAATTTCAATGACAACATCAATAATCAAGTAGCAGTTGCAACATCAGATGTACCTCCTTTATCCAAATACTTTAGAAAAGAATTTACTCCTCTTTCCAAGTCTTTGCATAATATTATAACACAATTGTTAAAAAAAGTGTTGAAACTTCCTCCCATCAAGTCAATTGATACATCCAAACCTTTTCTACCTAGTCATGGCATTGAAAAGTGTTATTCATTAAGGATTAAGATTGAAGGCTTTATTGATAACAATACCATATTCGTAGTAGGTGTAAATGACAAAGGAAACAAATTTGTAGCTCCTCCTAATCAAAATCTCCAAATCTTTACTAATCCTTTTCCTTCCCATTCTACTAATATGGTTGAGTCAGAGCATCTTGAATTTTCTCCCAATGACCTTGGCCTTGAATGTGGTGAATATTTTTTATAAACCTAAACCTCTGAAGCACCTATGCATTACCTTTGATCCTAGTAAGACTATTAATGCACCTAATGGACCACTATATATCACTGTGAATATCAATGGAAAACTCTCATGAGGGGTTCTTATTGATCCAACGTGTATGGTGAATGTGATAATTAAAGAATATCTTTATACTTTACAATTGCATCAAGTAACATATGATAAATTGGATGTAGTGGTTAAGGTGTATGATGGTTTCTCTTACCCTATGATTGGTTCTATTAAGTTCTTCTTATTGAGGTTGGTACTAAGTGCTTAGATATCATTTTCATTATTTTTTATTCATTGGATCAATTTTGTGTGAATTTGGGACATCCTTGGCTCTCTTCCATGAAAGAGATTCCTTCTACTATTCATAAATGCTTAAAAATCCCTCATAATGGCAAAATCATAATAATCAATCATAGCATGTATAAACCCATAATGAGGCATAAATATGTTTACCTTGATTATTTTTTGCCTCAACAATTTGAGAATTTTAAGCCTCGTAGTGATTTTCTCTTTCAATCTTAACAAAGTGGAAGAATGAGATCATATTATCTTTTAGTAAGCTTAGAGATCCTAGACCTATTCCACCTCCTCACAATGGACCCGATCTCCTTCCTACACCTTATATTCCTCCTCATTATGTTGTAATCCTCGCTCCTACATCTTACAAAGGGAAGCATCTAACATCTCATTTATTTCAACCTTTTAGACCTTCTCTCATTCCTCCTTCTTTAAAGGAAGAGAATAAACCTATGTACATTGATCCTAAACTTTTACAACCCTCAACTAAAACTAAAATAAACCATTGTACGAGAGAACACTGATAAAGATGCCATGCTAGGGCTCATGAACTTTATTCTTAAGCCATTTCCTCCCCAAAGACATTGTACATTAACTTGGTCCCATTTTTCTAGCCTTCATCTAACCATAGGGAGGAATTTCAACCTAAATCTCCAAGATTAAAAATTCTTAAAAAATATGATGGTTCATGTTCTATTCATATTAGAGATCCTATTTTTATTAATCTTGATAAACAAATGGATGAAAATTGTGTTCATGCTAAAAATGATGATACTAATGATTCTAATGATTAGTATGATCTTGTTGATGTTGACAATGAATTATCTAAACAATTTTCAAAAGCATTAATCTTAGCTCCTGGTAACAGACAAAGTGGATTGTCATTAGAGAATGTTCCTTATTTGGAACTTGCAGTAGTTCCATCTACCATGCTCAAAGTTTCTCCTCCTACATTTTGTCCATCTTCCCAAAATAATGTTCAGCAAGATTGGGAGGTGGATGATTTGCTTTATTAGCTTCATTCATGACATAGATTCTCTCCTCTCTTGCTTGTTTGTAACATTCCTCTATTGATTTCTCAATTCTTCTATTTGTTGTCCCTAGTTTTGTCTACTTGAGGACAATGTAAAGTATTGAGATCTCTTTTGGTCTCTTCCATGTTGAGTCAAAAGATTCATGTGCCCTTCTTCCATTATGGTTCTACTTCCTTTGGGGGATGCGGTCAACTCATTGAAAATATATTTCATGATATACATTATTTATCATAAGACCATACTGACCCCAAATTTAGTAGAACCCTTACATGTTTTGTGACCATTATCCTTTGGTTTTTCCTTTCTTGGGGCCATATCATTGTGGTAACATGTTTTTTTTTAGATGCAGGGTACCTTAAATAAATTGCTCCCGATCAGGTGTATGCAATCACTTTAATGTGGGGCATACACTCTGCTCATTGTTTCAAATTTTGCATACACTTTCACATATCTTAATACTCAAGTTACTTTGCAATCTGAGCCTTTTGCTTTGTAATTTGGTATTTTTCTTTTTTATGACTCAAGGTAAGTGAACCCTACTAGGCTCTACTAGTCATGTTATTTATCTCTTTCTCTCATGATGTCCCTTTTATCTTGATATTGAAGAAGTAAGATCCTAAAGTCCATTGGAGGTGTGGTGTATCATGTCTCTTTGATGGCTCCATAAAATCTTTTCAAAGCGAACCTTTGCACTTCACTGAGAGAATTCTTAGTCTCATACTACTGCTAAAGTGGAGGATAAATGTAGCATCATAAATTGTACTTATCTACAATTTTTTCCTCATTTGGGCCCTCACCTTAGCGTCTGTGTTTCAAGCTCTGATTGGAGCCCTAATTCTTCTCACAACATGCACTAAGCTCAAAATTTTCATCATGCACACTTTATTCCCCAACTTCTTATTTCCCTGACTAATCAAGATGAGGTCGCTAGGAATTTGGTCCTCAAAGAATAGAGTATCCAATTCTCTAGTCCTCCCAATCAGGGCCCATTTTTGGGCCTCTCAACGGTAACATGATTAGAGTAGGAACCTAGATGTCACATGTCAGCTCATGTCAAAAAATTAAGTTATTTTTTGACACGCATGTATAAAAGGAGGTTTACCCATCTCATTTTGATATACATTTGATCAATTAGAAAATTCAAGAAATCGGGCATTCATTCAAATTCAAGTGATCAATCAATGAATCTTCTTTCAAGCATTGGAGTAGAAGTAAGGTCAAGATTCAAACATTGGAGTTGACATTCATGTTCTAAGTTTATGAAGACTACATGAAAGCCTAATTCTTTGTGGAGACAAATAAAACTCCATAAAAAGGTATAACATTTGTGTTCTAGACATTATTCGACATTCCCCTCAAAAGGAAATCATTTACACTACAACAATTCAATTACATTTCATTTCTTTTGCATGGTTAATTCTAAAATCAAGGTTTGACCTAAGGAAAACCCCTATTCCCAACCAATTTCCCTCCTTTAGTATGTCTAGGAATAGGTATGAAGTTGTAACTCTTACGATCAACTTTATTTATAGAGATCAATAGGTTCCCCTTTGGATGGCAAAAAGTGTTGAGGACCAAAGTGACAGGCATTCTAGTCGCAACATTTTAGGAGTAAATCGGAACACCCTCATATTTCTCATATCCAAGTTTGTCTCTCTATCTAATGACTATAGCTCATTGTTTATGCATAATTACTTGAAGTTCAACACAATTACCCTAATTTCAACATTTTCACAATTCACATTAAAGAGGGTATTAAAACCTAATCTAGTGAATCTAATAGGAGTTCTCAGCCCTATCCTTGTTTATTTGAGGCTAGATCTATAGGGTTCACCCCTCTTTAATGTAATTGGTTTCTAAGTAAAACTCAATGGTTTTACTATATGACTTGGTGAAACCCTAAATTTTCACCACATCATAGAGAGAAAAGGCATGCCAAGAAGGGAAAGTTTGATGAATTGACAAGAGTAAAGGGAAAAGGTGAAGATGGGTGAATGATATATCAAGATGGATAAACCTACAAGTTTAAATGTCCAACAACTTGCATAGAGATAGGATTTGATTAGAAAATACCTCAAAGTTACAACTTTTTTTACTTCTTGCAACTATTAGCATGTGGGGAATGACACAAGACATTACTTACAATAAGTTGAATCACATGGGATATCAACTTAGAATATCTCATAGTGGTTATAAGTGATTATTTATAACTAATTAAGAAATAGAGAAGACAAGGGACAAGAAAAATGGAATTACACATTGAAGTTCCAACAAGGGTAATAAAAATAACAATTCTATAGCATAACACTTAAGAGTTATTAGATATAGTTAAAATAGAAGTGATGCTCCTATACTGATCCTACTCATGTGATAATAAATCCATGGTATATATTGACCATCTTTGATATCGTCATTACCTTTCCTATTGGTTCTTACTTCTACTCTATTCTCTTATTAATTCCTATTATGAATTAGTGGATCTAAGCTAGAGGATGGATGGTTGATAAGTGAAAGTTGAAGGCCATTTTGATGTGTATGTAAATCACGGTTGTGAGTAGTGTTAGCATATTCATGTGAATGGATGGATTTTGGATGTGTGTTGTTATTACATGGATAGTGGTGGATGAGATAGCCATGAAGGTAATATAGAAAAAGAAGGGAAATTTGTGAAAGGATAAACGATGGACAGTGTGTAATAGTGTAGGTACGATCAAACTACTACAGGGTTATAAAATGGTACTAGGAGTAATGTAGAGTATGGTCTAATGGTAGTGTTGGCTAGATTTAGAAGGCTTTGAGGTAATACAAATATGATTTTAATGATTTCTAGACTCATGTATATCCATTATATAAAATGTAACGAGACCGAATTCATGTCTAATATTCTTAAAAAAACTATTAAATTTTTAAATTTCATAAAATTAAAAGATAAATCCTTGAGAATAGGATGATTTAATATTATTATAAAATATATGATGGAACCTGACATTACAAAAAATATTTTGAGATGCTATATAAACAAGGGAAAAGTAGGACATAAGAGTGTGAATCATATTCAAATTAGATTCAAATGAGATAAAGAAGATGACTTCAGTGAGAGTAAAGAATGCAAAATATAGAATAGACATCTCTAAGACAATTAGGAATGTTAATATATAACATAATGGGTTTATAAGAATGTATATAAATTAGTATAATTTAATTTATGATTATTGCACAATGCATATCCATCTTCTCATTTTTTGTTGCATCACATAGAGGCTTACTGCATATAACGCAATATTAAACCTTGGATTGTGGTCAAAATTTTTGTGTCATCACATAGGAGAGGAAGATGTAGTTTATCCTATAAAAAAAATAGAGGAAGCAATTTTAGTACTAATAGTTGTTTAGGATGAACATGGAGCAAAGTAGGATTAAGGGTAAGATACGCTTTCACACAAATATTAGATTATGAAGCCATAAAGATGTGAATGAATTTGACTAACTCTTGACAAAGAGAGTCAAATGGTACACTAGGGATTCTATTCCTTTTCTTCTTTGGAAAGTTTATGGATTTGGAATGATATTCAACTAAGATCTAGATATGATACAAATGAAAATCTAAAATATCATAACAAACTAATACATAGGAAAAAAAAACTTCACAACAAGTATAGAATGTTAGAGTATTCGAATATTTACTTGATTAATTAAACATTATTTGTTTAATTATTTAAGTTCCCTTTATCTCTTTTACACTTAAGCTAACTTTAGGTGCATATAATTAATTATTTTAATTAATTATTATGTGCAAACCTAGGTATTCCCTTTTAGGGCTTCTTGATCTATTAAAGGTTAAGTTCTTTCTTTTCATTGTATGAAGAAGGATTATTATTGACAATACATTTTGGAGATTATTGAGCTCTCATCTTTTGGAGCATATTTTTCCTGTGTATTATTTCCTTCTGTGATTTGCTTCATTGCTTCTCCTTGTAACAGGTTTTTTAGCTTGTAGAGATTATTTGGGCTCCTGTGGTGTTATATTTTCTCAACTTCTATATGGTATCAGAGCGAAGATCTGCAGCTACCTGTTCCTATTTTTGAGAATTTTTTGCATTGGAAGCAGATCTGGGGTTTCAGGAATTTTTTATGTACCTAGGGTTTGACCTTTTTTTTAGCACTTTGGGCCTAAACAGACCTCACCATCATGCTCAGAAGGCCCAAAAACCCCTATGGTCATATAAAATTTGACCTATTTTGGTTCCTGAGCCTCTGGGAGTATTTTCTTCTCACATCCAGGTCGTACGGCCTAGCACGCAGATCGATAAAAAAAATTAAAAAAAAAAAAGAATTATTTTGCCTTTTTACAGCATGCAGGCTGGATTTTGATATTTTTTGAAGAAAAAATTAAAAAAAATATCAAAAGCAATAGTTGTTTTTTTTACAAAAAAATAAAAAAAATTTAAAAAATTAGGAGTTTGTTCTACATTATGCAATGTACCGGGCTGATAGTCCGGCCGTCGTATAGCGATTGGACCTGTCAGTCCATTCACCTGCCATGGTCCCTGTCGGTAGCTCCCTCCAGCCCCCGTGGCCCCTCCAGCAGCTCCCTCCTGCCTCCTTCCGGCAAGGCCCCCTCCGGCGACACTTGTCACCGCCTGCGGCCCCCCGCTCCCCGGCTACCGCCTCTCGGCCTCCGCCGACCCCATGGTCACTGTCTACAACCCCCGCTGCCCTACCATCGGCCACTGCCTGTGTAGCCTCCTCCGCCCGGCTCGCCGCCCAGCCGCAGTGCAGCACTGCCCCACCACGGACCACCGTCCAGCCACCGGGACACCACCCGGCTGCCACCCACTGGCCACCGCACCACCAAAGAGCCACCAGACCTCCTTTTTTGCCTTTTTTAGGGGGGGTTTGGTTTTTTGGCTCTATCTTGGGAATATGGAGTCATTTTTTCAAAAATGAATAGGCATCGAAAAGCTAGTTCTGAGGCCGACCTCATGGTGTTAGTATTTTTTTCCAATTTTTCTATTTGACTATGTTTTTTTCCAGTCAAAGTGAGGTCTAGTTTTCGCACTCCAAGAGCCATACAATAAGCATCTGACCTCCATTTTTTGAAAACCTTTATATTTTCGGAAAGTGTGTGTTGTGTACTTTTTAGCCATATAAGTTTTATTCCCAAATTCTTCTCCATGCATATTTTATTCAGTTTTTTTCTTTTTAGCACTCTGGTGGATATCGTGGTTGTTTCAGGTCCTGGGATCTCTTCTTTGAGTAGGATGTCTCTATTTTGGTTCACATTTCTATTTCCAGTCTTCTTATCATTGTAGCTTGTATTTATGCAAACACACTGAGATAAAGTGCCATCTTGCATTGTTTACTTGGAATCTTGCATATCTTGTGTCTTGTTGTACATGCACTATTGATCAAGTGCCATGAGGGGGTTGATGTTTTCCTATTATTTGCCATCTTCCTTTGTCTAGTGAGTGTTCCTTCCATGACATTCGCCTCATGGTGATGTGTCTCAGCACCTTTGATGTTCCTAGTTCTTCGTCATGTAGTTTTTTTTGGCTGTCATTTTCAGTGTTCCTGTCCCTCTCCCACTTCCGCATTATGGGGAGGTTTATCCTGTTGGTTCTACTTCTTCCATGGTTTGATTGATCAGCTCTTCAGGCTTTAGTTTCTCATGCCATCTATATCTTCGATTTCAGTTGTTTTTGCCTTGTTTGCCTCCTGATTCGAGTAGTGTCATTTGAGGGCACTCATGCAGATTACAGTCTTCTCTACCTGGTCATGTTCTATTTCAGTGGAGGTTCTTTAGATCAGTAGTTATTCTTCGATAGAGTTTGCAGGTTCTTCATGCTTCAATGGTGTTCTTTTTATCTCTTTTTGGAGTAGAGTTTTGTTCCCACGTGGTTTTCTCTATTTCTCCAATTCATAGAGATTTCATTGTATTTGGGTACCTGATCAGGCCTTGTTGCTGGGACCCATCTTTATTGCTTTCAGTAGCTGTTCTAGGTTTTAGCTTCTCCCTGAGTCTATCTTAAAGGGGGGTGTTAGATTATTTGGGTATTTACTTGATTAATTAAACATTATTTGTTTAATTATTTAAGTTTCCTTTATCTCTTTTACACTTAAGCTAGCTTTAGGTGCGTATAATTAATTATTATGTGCAAACCTAGGTTTTCCCTTTTAGGGTTTCTTGACCTATTAAAGGTTGAGTTCTTTCTTTTCATTGTATGAAGAAGGATTATTATTGACAATACATTTTGGAGATTATTGAGCTCTCATCTTTTGGAGCATATTTTTCCTGTGTATTCTTTCCTTCTGTGATTTGCTTCATTACTTCTCCTTGTAACAGGTTTTTCAGCTTGCAGAGATTATTTGGGCTCCTGTGGTATTGTTTTTTCTCAACTTCTATATAGAAATGAACATTAAACATAGAGGTGCACCTGTTACTAAAATCTGGGGGCAAATTCACTTGATCGGGTCACCCAAAGTACTATGGTCTTCTAACTTTTGCACATAAACTCAATGAAGGCTTTCTAATACCTTATACTCTACTCACCCCAAATTTAATGTAGACTTCTAAGGACTAGGATTTTTGGAGTACCTTGGTCTTTGATAGGGGAGCCTAAAGCACCCTGATATAGGGTATTTTTATCCTAATTTATGGTACTAGTCTGTATCTATCTGAGGATCTACTATCTTTGTCAGAAACCTGTAGTTTCACCTAGAAAATAGAAAAAGGGTAGGGGGCATGACTATATAAAGGTTTCCCTTTCTCAAGCACCTGTTTTGGTGATTTCCACCTCCACAAATTGTCAGTATTTAAATTGGAATAGTGTGTGTTCTCTTGCACCTTAAGTGTGTCTAAGATTGCTATGAGCTAAAGTGCATAAATGAAATCTAGAGTCTACTCAAATATATTAGAGAAAACCCCTAAATGATATGATTTGAATGAAATAACATATTAATCACATAACCTAAACAAAAATATATATATATATCTAAATCTTAATGAAATAAATATTGAGAACAACATGAAACCATACCAAATCCCTTAAAAAGAGGTACAAGCCAATCATCGGTCGATAATTCCCTATTTTCATCCAATATCTCTTGAAGCTTCTATGTTTGATGAATATTGATGAAGATTTGACGATGAATATTTTTTCGATCTAAAATTCCTCCTAAAATTAGCACCATTACTTCATAAGGATATCTCCAATTTTCATCTTCAATTGATAATTCTAGATAGATATCACAAATGAGGAAAGAATTGCTATCTATATGAGATTCCAAGTTTAATTTGATGGATAGTTGACTTTTATTTTTATTTTTTTATTTTGCATAGAGCTGGATTTGAGTAGGATATGACTACCTTATTATCCTCCCATAATTCATAGAGAAATTTTTCAAATTTTGATGCTCGGGGTGCACCCATCCAAACAATTTTAGGCCAACTTCTCAGGGATGCAAGATAATATGATCCTAATGCCAAAAAAATGTTTGTGTGACAACACATAATATTTAGGTAAGGAAAACCTGTTTTGATATTTTAAATAGGGTAGGATCTATGATAAATGAAGATGATTAAAAGATAAAGGGTACATTTAAAATTAAGGAGACAAATGAGAGTGTGATGAGGTTAACATCAACAAAGGACTCATATTTTAAAATAATCTATTACTTAAATATATATGAGAGTCTTATAATGAATAGTATAATGAAACATACTATAATGAGTGCTAATAGAGCATGGAATTGGACACCCTAATTGAAGTTTTACAATTTGTGATGGGACATTTAGACCCCACTTTAGCAATCATATATAAAACTACATGCATATGCAAGTTACAATACAAAAAGGTAAACATTCATGTAATAATTTTTTTTGAATTGATAAGGAGAAAGAGAAAGAGTGAGGATAGGTGACTAACATATCGAGATGGGTA
This sequence comes from Cryptomeria japonica, assembly GCF_030272615.1. Lineage (NCBI taxonomy): Eukaryota > Viridiplantae > Streptophyta > Pinopsida > Cupressales > Cupressaceae > Cryptomeria > Cryptomeria japonica. The sequence continues at coordinate 652,702,916 of NC_081414.1, read as the reverse complement.
AACCTACAAGTATGAAAGTCCAACCACCTACATAGACTTAGGATTTTATTGGATAATACCTCAAACATATAAATTTTTGGATTTCTTGCTACTATTATTAAAAGAAGATTAATGCAATGAAATACTTAGAAAAAATTGACTTATGGGACACTAAATTAGACTACCTGAAATTAGTTACAGTGATGATTTTAAAAGAGTTAAGATACATAGCAGGGAGGGGACTCGAGAAAAAATACATTAAACATTTGAGTGCCAACAAGGGTAGTAAGACAACCATTCTATACCATAACCCTTAAAACTTATTAGAAATAGTTGACATAGAAGTTATCCTCATCTAAAAATTCTACTCGTGTGATAATAAATTACCTTAATTTGTATCAAGTTCACCCTTGGCATCATATATTAAGAAAGAAGGTACCACAAATATCATATGTAGTGGATGTACAATAATATTATCATAAGCCCATGGATTATATTGAGCATATTTTAATTCTTCTTCACCTTTCCTATTGGTTATTACTTCTACTATTTTGTCCTAATTCATGTTATGAATTAACACATCTAGGGTAGAGGATGAATGGTTGATAAGAGAAGGTTGAAAGCAATTATGGTGTGTATATGAATGGTTGTGATAATTATGAGGGATGAAAGAGGTAAGAGGTTAGGAAAGAGAAATGGAAGAGTAATGATAATGAAGCATGTGCATGGGAATAGATGGAGGATGGATGGGTATGATAAATATGAGGGATGAAAGAAGTAATAAGTTAAGAAAGAGACATAATAGAAAGGATGGTGAAATTTATGCATGGGAATAGATAAAGGGGTAGAGAAAGTAATATACATTATAGGAGAAATGATGGCAGATATAGGAATGCAATGGCCAAGAATGTTGTGACTAGTCAGATAATGATGCATGAGATAGGCATGAAGGTAATATAGAAGCCAAGAAATAGGAGCAAGGATAAAAAATGTATGGTTTGTACTAGTGTAAGTGGAAGAACTACTATGAAGTTAGAAAGAACTAGTAGGAGTAATGTAGAATATGGGCTAATGATAGCATTGTCGTAATATAGAAGGTTTTGAGGTACCATAAATATGGATCATTTATAGGCTCATATAACAATTATATTAAATTAAATAGTAATAAATCATGTCTAATATACTTAAATAAGATATATAAGTGTGAAATATAATAAAATAAAAAAGTAAATTCTTGAGAGTAAGATAAGTAAGTGTTATTATAAAAATACATGATGGAACTTGACATTAGGAAAAGGCAGTAAGAGGTTATATAAAGAAAAGAAAAATGAAAGATAAGAGTTATTGAACACTTAGTACCTAATATATTCTTTTCTTCAATTATTTGTTATTAAGGACTAACAACATTTAAAAATACCATTAGGATGTTGTCAAATCACTAGAGACAAGTTCTCCTAGGTGAACTTTGAAGAGAGACTAGCTTTATGGAGATGTTAAATATCAAAAAAAGATCAATAAAGTATTTATCTAATAAACTCTTTTTATATGTAAATGTTTATTCAATGGTTTATGGATATGAATTAATGTCCAAATGAATAAATATAAATACAAGTATAGAAATAACAATGCAAAAAATTTGTCAATCCATCTTAGGGTAGGACTGAAATAGGCACAAATAAACCAAATTTGAATTTACTTTTTTGAATTCCAAGGGTTAAAAATATAGATACAAGATCAAATCCATTCTCTTCTTATTGACCCAAGAAAACATGGAGGTGCCATAAATATAAAGTGTACAAGAACATCTACATAATAATATAAGGAAAACTTAGATATCTGGGAATATTTTTAAATAGATATAGATAAATGACAATAGAATAAGCCAACTCTATATGAGATTGTACCATTTATCGACATTTAATTATATTAAGATAATCTCATAGAGAACACAAAACTAATCTAGAAATTTCTACAAAGATGTAAATTTTATCATTATAATAATTTAAAAGAGAATAATAACTAGGAGCCATGCTTTGGTATGCAATGGGTACATTAAAGAGCCATGTAAGGTCAATTAGGGAATTTTTTTGTGTATTTTGCATACATTTGTTTAGTGTGTAAGCTCAAGTTGTAGGGTATTTAAAAATTAATGTTATTTGTGCAACCAAAGTTTCAATCAAGAAGTGATAGCTTAAAATGAACTATGCATCTGCCTATAGGGATCCAAACATCACTAAGAAAGCTCTAAATTAGGAAGATAATTAGATTCCGTTACCAATAGGATCATGTTATGTTTGCAATAGATACGAAGGGAGATAGATATATGAATAGATAGAGAGGGAGGGAGAGAAATAAACAGAGGTGTGTGTGTGTGTGTGTGTGTGTGTGTGTGTGTGTGTGTGTGTGTGTGTGTGTGAGAGAGAGAGAGAGAGAGAGAGAGAGATGGGAAGATAGAGCTAGAGGGAGAAAGAGAGAGATAAAGGAGGTAATAAAGAGAAGAAGAGAAGGTAATAGAGAGAAGAAGGGAGAGGGAGAGATAAAGATAGAGATAACAAGGGAGAAGTGAGTAAGATTTAGAGAGATGGATAGATAAAGGATAGAGAATTAAAGAAATGTAGAAAGAGGGAGTAACATATAGAGGAGAGAGAGAGAGAGAGAGAGAGAGAGAGAGATACAAAGAGGGAATGATAGAGATAGGCATTGTGGGAGAGAGAAATGTGGAGATGGAGATGGAGATGGGAATATAGAGAGATCAAGAGTGATGGAGAGATAAATTAAATGTATTATATAAATTAAAATAAAAATTCAAAATATAGCTGTTCTGCAATAAATTAAAATTTAAATAAGATAAATAATTATAAATTAAATTAATTTTAATAAACTTTAATTACTATTTTGAATTTTTTTAAAAGACATAAATAATTATAAATAAATTTCAAACTTAAATATAAAAAAAAATTAAAATAGAATAAACTAAATGCAAAGTCAAAATATATGAAAATCTAAATATTAATAAAAATTATATTAAATAATAAATATTTTAAATTTAAAAATAATTAAAGACTAGATCGAAATATGGAAGATCATTTAGATAGAAAATTGGACAACATAAATAATGATGAATGAAGATATGTAAATGATATGAGAGGCTTCTAATTTATAGTATTCTCAAGAGGCAAATCAAGGGCTAGGATAGATTGATAATGCATGATTAAAATTAGAATAAAGATTAGAGTTAAACACAAAGTTATATTCATGTGACAAGTGTCACATGATGGATAAAATCAAGGGTTTTGAGGTACATTAAAGATATATTCTTATGTGAATGGCTAAGATTAAGATTTTTAGTTTCATTAAAAGGAATAGATGAGATGAAAAGTTAGTTGACTTTTGTGAAGTGTCTAGATTCAATGAATCAAGACAAGACTTAATTAAACATGTGAAAGGGACATTTATCACCTGATATAAATTTTATATTATAATCCATGTGAACAACTTAAAAGCAAGATTGAATGGAGAATAATAATAAAAAGATAAAATAAATTGTAAAATTAATTAAATAAATAATAAATATTTATTTAATTAATTAGATCAAGTGAAGGCCAAAATAATTAAATAAATAATAAATATATATTTAATTATAGGTTGGCATAGAATGGGATAAATGATGAAATTATTTAAATAAATAATATGTATTTAATTAAGTAAAATTAAATGTAATTAGGTATGCACAAAAATTGATGTCTATATTTTTCTCTTCTTGAGATGATGTTGCAACTATTTTTAGAGTGAATAATACTTATACACTTTGGGCTTAAATTAAACCTAACGAATTATATTTCTAGAAGTGCCTTAAAAAGTAAAATACAACATTACAATACAACATTATAGTTCGTAGCTATACCTAAATGAATACTTGACCCTGAGTATTTGTAACTAGGTCAAGGTCACTTAGATACATTTATCCATTCAATAAATCTTACAACTTCTTACAATAATCTATTAATTTTCATAGATTGTGGCAAGGTGTAGATATACTAAACATATTGTTTTCAATACTTAACATTTAGGATAGCTCAAAATATTGTTATGGTTAACAATGCTAAATAATGGAAAACATGCATAACCCAAAGTAACACTAATCTACTCTTACAACTAGCTATAAAAAGGATACTATTTAAATTAAAGTCTCTATTAAGTGATAAAGTATTTATTTAATTGGTAAACGGCAGAGCGAGAGGGTTTATATAAAGCAAATAATAAAGATAATTACAAAAAAAGGTTGAATCCATTCTGTCCTTGGACGTTTAAATCAATCATGATCTAAATGAAAGTACTGCTAAGATTAACAACAAACAATCCTTCAAGACATATAATCGATATATTCTCAAAAAATTATACATACGTCATAAGAACTTTAACAAAATTAACAAAGTCTATGACATTAAAACTGAAATTTTTTTCCCAATGCCAATCAAAGGTAGGATCCCGGATTGGAGCTAGGCTGGCCTAAACACCGAGCACTCCCCCTACCTCACGGCTGACCCCTTCCTCTGCCACTGCCTCTTCCAACACCATACCACCCTTGGCCATCAATCGCTTGCGTTGCGCCTTGTTCATCCCTGCCTCGCAGCCGACCCCTACCTTTGCCACTGCCTCTGCCACCTCCATGCCTCCCTTGGCCATCTGAGATTTGAAGTTCACCTCATTCAACCCCACCTACATGCGGGCCACCATGTTCCGATTTTGGTTCGAGGAAGCTGTTCATTCTGGCAAAATCCCTAAACTCATCCTCTCTATCCCATTTTTCAGGCTCATCCCCCCAAAATTTCCATTATAGATACATGCATTCTATTGTTGCAAAGGCCCTATGGCACATAAGAGTCGAGCCTTTGAGGTCAATGAGGAAGGGGTAAAAATTTATAGTTTCTCCCAAAACAAAAACGAGAATCATATCCCCAGGCCGCGGCAACCCAATCCCATCCAACATGCATGTTGAAGAATTGAATCCAATCCTACCAAGAGCTCTTCATCGGACAAATGGGAAACCAATGCCTTTATCTCCGTTTTGGGAACATGGTTATCAAGCAACGAAGCCACAAATCTTAAAGAGATGCAAGCTTTGTCTCTTGGGTATTCCTTTGCAATTGACCATGACCCAAGATTAATTTTTAGAATGACCATCAATTCTAAACTATGGAGGTGTCTTTTTATCCTTTGATCGGAGATCTCTCTGAAAGAGACTTGGCAAGTCGATCAGGAAAGAGAGATAGGAGTGTCTGCTTCGAAGCAAGATATGGGGTCTGGGAATGCCCTTACTGTAAAACCAAAATCGGAGATCTCTCTGAAAGAGACTTGGCAAGTCGATCAGGAAAGAGAGATAGGAGTGTCTGCTTCGAAGCAAGATATGGGGTCTGGGAATGCCCTTACTGTAAAACCAAGAGGGTCTGCCATGGTTGTAGTGTGAAGTATAAAAACACATTGACTCAAAGGAAATAATAGCCGAAATTGAGGAGACATAGCTGGAGGAAGAGTGAAAAGCAAAATAAAGCCCAAATTGAACTTGAAAGGACTCCTTTCATAAATGACTGTACCTAACATGTTCTCTTCTTCCTGCCAACTTTATTGAGAGTTACCTTGATTAACTAAAAATGGAGGAAAAGGCGGCACTTGTTTGTTTCCCAAAGATTGATTTTAAGAAAGGCCCCAAAATAGTGTCACGGTATCTTTTCGAGCTCCCTAACCTTTTAAAAAATGTGTCCTTTCCAACTATGAAGATTATATACTCGATTATGGTGACATCATCCAACCTCCTTGAAACATGCCAGTACCAAACCTTGTATGATTTCTGGCATAATAACTGCCCAAATGATCTGGTTCCTCCATTTTAGCTGAAGGTCCTCAAAAGTTTAGTAAATGTCTAACCAGCTTGGCAAAACTATTGATATAAGAGAACGCCAAGTTGGTGAGAAGTGAATTCAGACTCTATTATTTATCTAAGAGGAAAGACTACGGACTCTAGCTCAGCTACTCCAGCTAGACCTACTTGATGGCGGGGAGATAGCACATTTATGAGATCTTTTGATCGTTATAGACTATAACGATTCACTATGTTCAAAATTTGATTGTGGAAGTCTTGTTTATTTTAATTTTGGATGATGTACCCCGAACCAAAACTAATGCCTATCATTTCATATACATGCATTCATTTAACTTGAGGGAAGAATTCCTGCCAAATGGTTCATGTTGCATAAGCTCATTAAATGCAAAGATTAACTAGTCCCTCTAGTCATGCACTCCAAATAACTCTTTGAAACTATTAACAATTTAAATCTCCATCCCACCAACTCAGAGCAAACCCTTTTGACACTGCCCTAGATAGAGCATCCACTTCTATATTAGCTTCTCTGTATATAAATCTCCAATTTGGATTCTTCATTGATCTAACTGTATTTATAGCAATTGTTGAATCCCCTTCAATTTCCGGATTCTTAATTCTTCTTTTATAACATTCCATAATGCCTAGTAGGAGAGCTTTAAATTTTGCAATGTTATTAGTATCTGGAGGGATTGGAACAACCAATTTGCACTTCACTATTCCTATGTGATCTTTGACTACACATCCAATTCCAGAAGTTCCTGGGTTTCCTTTGGATTCTCCATCAAAATTTAGTTTAGACAACCAATTTTAGGAGGAGTCCAAGATGCACTTTCTTGTAGATTAGAATTTTTCCCTATGAAAGGTGGAATTATGATTCCATTTCATCTTAACCTAATTCTTCTATCCCAATCAGTAAAACCTTTCTTTAAATTTGGATTGAGAAGAAGATTGTAATTTATATTCTCAACTATGGAAGCTTCAAGTGAGGAGAGAACTGATTCTAATTTCCTTGCTCTGTTATCAAAGAGTTTCCTGTTACACTCTTTCCAAATTAACCAAACCAAACAAGAGGGTGTGATTTCCCATAGGGGACTTAGAATACCGTCTTTGGGTCTAATTGGCCACCCTTGAAAGAGTGAGACTATGTCATCGGGTAGGGTCATAATCCAACCGATCTTAGCACATAGCCATCTCCAGTGTTTTGTTGACAAGGGGTAGTTAAGAAGTAAATGATTGATTGATTCCTCATGGGCTTTACATAGTACACATCTAGAAGGGCCCTCATATCCCATCTTTTTGAATTTCTCTATTGTGAGGATTTACTTTCTGGTTGGTAACCATGCAAAAATGTTAGCTTTAGGGATAACATTACTACCCTAGAAATTTTTTTGAGGAATACCTTGATCCTCGGACACTCCTTGATTGGCAAGAAGGTTATATCCGTCCTTGGCATTATAAAGACTATATTTTGAAGGTTCCCATACTAGAGAATCTTCTCCTTCTCTAAAAACCAATTTCCCATCTTTTAAAATCTTGGTGAGATGGTCTTTAATTCATTGGGGAGAAGAGGGAGGCTTTCCAGTTTCTTCTAGGACTATTCTGGTAAGAAATTATCCCTTGAGATATCCACATAGTCCTTCACACAAATCCCCCAATGTTGTCTTAGCCAACCCTTGGTAGTCTAGACTGAAATTAGACTATCTAAGCTTGGATATCTACCCTAGGAGTCTTCCCAAAATAAGCTTAATGATTCATTATGAAAATCCCATGAGACATATAGAGAATTCTTCTTGACAAGCCCTATGTCAATATTAATAGTGTCTGAGGGCAGTACAAAAAGCTTGCTTCTAGGACATTTCTTCTTGAAAATTTTCACCTCAAGTTCTTGTTTGGTCTCATTAGAGGAAAAATAAGCAACACTTCTTTTAGCACCTTGATTCAACTTAAATCTGACATGTTTTATCTTGGATTTATATGGCCTATACTTGGATTGGGGGGTACCCAGAAGAGTGCTCTAATTCTTCCAACCCAATCTCATATCCTTCTTTCTGAATCCTTCCTTGCCTTGAGTGGATGAATTGGTCTTGATCGAAGAAGCACTTCCATCAACATGAAACTTCCTTTGCTGCCTATTTCAGAGGAACTTCCGCCTTGCAGTCCCTTAAAGGAATTGTTGGCATTATAAAAGGAGTTTCTATTATCATGAAAATTGTGTGGATGCTTTTCATCCATCGATGGAGTCTTCTTAACTCCTAGAATTGTCTTATTGAACCAATAGTTATTGCATTTTTTAATAGGAATCCTATTAGTACCAATAGCCACCTTATTAGGCCAAGAATGATTTCCATTTGAACCCTAGGGATCCCTTAAAGTAAAAATCTTAAAAGTTCTATCACTCTTAGGAGGAAGGCCTCCCAAGAAGCTCATTTGTTTCTAAAAGTCTCCTATATAGGGCCTCCAGAAATTATAACTCCACTATTGATGCTCAAGGTGGGAGTTTTACATGGAAGAGGGAGAGTAGCCCTTCATAGAGAAGAGACATTGCAATGCACCATGACTCCATCTATGCTTGGAGTCATATTGTTCTTATAGATTTAGGCATTCTCCTTTGAAGCCTTCAAATCTAGTTTGGGCAAACTCTCAATGATCATCCCAATGCGCTACTTCACCTAAATTTTTTTTCCTATTAAGTAATTAAGTTATGAATACCAAATTGAAATGAAATATATTCAATACAACATCAATAGAACCATATTTTTATTTTAAGAAAACCAAACACTATATAAAATATAATGTACATACTTAATAATCTATCTTAGAACTACAATAACCCTTGTGCAATAAATGTGGTTGTTACAAAGTATTTGTAATGTTTAAGATGTTATCATACATACATTATAGTTACACAAGGTAATGTGGTGAGAAGAAATATATAGTTGTGACTTTACATTCCCTAGAATATTTACAAAGTGTCATGGAGATGTTCATTATAAAATATATACAATAAAAAACCTTTATACATTATTATTTAATAAATTCAATTCATTTGTACCTCAAATTCAATTCATTTATTTATGTATTATAATTAATATTGATAACAAATGATAACCAGTAGGAAATGAGTTAAAATATCATGGGAAGAAAGGAGAAACCTCATTCAAACCTACAAATCACTTAATGCATTAATAATGCATCTAAATATGGAGTGATATGGTATGGTTGAGCCACAAAATTTGTTGGCAAAATTATGTTCAAAGATAGATTGAACACCATAAAAATTAAAAACCTTAAATGTCATATTAAACACAATATATGCTACATATATCTTTTATTCTCATGAAATTTATACTCATTTGATTAAATAATGGTTCCTACAAAAATGATCTAATCTTATCAAGCTACTTTAGAGATTCAACAAATCATTTATGGAATTTTGGGTTAACTTTATCTTTATTGTTATAACCTACATGAAAATCCAAACCCTTTTAATAAATAATCATTTCTAGGTGGAGAAAACATTTTCTAGTGGTCACTATAATAAATTTAGTCAAAAATTTGACTTTGGTATGCATTAGGAGGTAATAAAGTTTGGATATTAAAACTTGTGAGAGTTTCAAACATCAAGGTTCAAAGATAGCTCATACCATTAAGGTATGCAGAATGGTGCAAGTCTAAATAAAAAAATTCCAAAAATGGTGAGAGAATGTTGGAATGTCAAAGGTTTGGGGTTAGACATAGATTATTAAAAGTGCTTAGGGAGTGGTAAATTCAAAATTCCAACTCTAAAAGAATACTCAATGTAAAGGTCTCTAAGTTAGGAGGTTGGAGTTGGTGAAGAAGGCATGGTGTGAAGGGATGTTTAAAATTAGGAAAAATATAATTTGAAAACTTTTAAACGTGCAGGATTGAGATGATACAAATTAAGAAAAAACTGATTAAAATTAAAAAATAGAGGAGGTCCATAGGATGAAAAAGAGAAAAATTCTTAACACCAAATAAATTAGAGGTTGGGCATGAGATATTTAAGACATTCCAAGAAGGGGAAGTCCAATGGGTTGATAAGGAAAAAGGGAAAAGGTGAGGATGGTGGAATGGTATATTGAGATGGATAAATCTACAAGTATTAAAGTATAACAACCTGCATAGAATTAGGATTTTATTGTAAGATACCTCAAACATAGAACCTTTTGGATTTCTTGCAACTATTAGAACATTAAGAATGACACAAAGAAATACTTATAATAAATTTGACTCATAAGAAACTTACTTAGACTATCTCATATTGGTTATAAGTGATTAGTTTAAAAGAGTTAACATACACAAAAGAGAAGGGACTCAAGAAAAATGGCATTAAACATTTGAGTCAAAACAAGGATAATAAAAAAAAAAACTAAAGCATAACCCTTAAAATTTCTTAGAAATAGTTAACATAGAATTTTTCCTCATATAAAAATTGTACTCATGTGATAATAATTGATCTTAATATTTATTAATATCACCCTTGCTATCATATATTAAGAGAAAAGTTGTCACAAAGCTCATAAGTAGTGGATGTATAACAATATTATCATAAGTGCATAGTTTATATTGATCATCTTTGAATTCTTCATTACCTTTCCTATTACTTCTTACTTCTACTCTTTTCTCTTCTTAATTCACATTATAATTAGCACATCTAGGTTAAAGGATGGATGGTTCATAAGAGAGGGCTTAAATCCACTATTGTGTGTATATGAATGGATGTGATAAGTATGAGGGATCAAAGAGGTAATAGGTTAGGAAAGAGAAATAGAAGAGTATGAATAATGAAGTGCATGTGCATAGGAATAGGTGGAGGTTGGATGGGTGTTATAAATATGTGGAATGAAAGAGATAATAAGTTAAGAAAGGAACATATAATAGGAAGGACAATTAAATGTATGCATGAGAGTGGATATGGGGACAGAACAAGGAATGGAAATTTTATGAGAAAGGATGGTAATTGTTGTAATGCAATCACCATGAGTAGTTGTGATTAGTCAAATATTGGTGGACGAGATAGGTATGAAGGTAATATAGGTGGGAAGTTGAAGAAAGGATAAAAAATGTATGGTGTGTACTACTATAGCTGGGATAACTACTATGGGGTTAGAAAAATTTAGTAGGAGTAATGTAGAATCTAGGTTAATGGTAGTGTTGGCCAGGTATATAAGGTTGTGAATTACCACAAATATATTTTGAATCATTTATGCACTCGTATATACAAGTTAAATAGTTCTAAAGAAACACCCTCACTATTGATACTTGCAAAAGAAACCCACATCTAGCATAGAAAATGAGGAAGGCTTCTAGGTAAGACCCAACCCCCGCTAAGAGAGAAGCCTAATGCAAGAGGCTAGAATGTCTAAAGGAAGAACCTCTAAGAAGTCTGCACCATCAGCAACAACCCTATTGGCCAAGAAATCCACAATGATATTGATCTCCCTATAATAATGAGAGATAGTTAAGGAGGAAAAATACTCCAATTGCACAAGAATGCGCTCTAACAAGTACTGTAAATGCCAAGAGATACATTTTTTGGCAACAACTGCCTAAAAAACCAACATTGAGTCTCCTTCAATAACAATATCTTTAATATTCAAAGAGATAGCAAGATCAAGACCAAAAGATAATACCTGAAATTTGGCTGCATTATTAGAGCTCTGACCAATATATTTTCCCACAGCTTTGATAATCTTAGAAGAATGATAAAAAATGACCACTCCAATACCAGACCTTCCCATATTTCCCTTAGAAGCCCCATCAAAATTTAGCTTGAAGGCAAACTGGGCGGTTGGACTCCATTTGGCCATCCTATGCTTAACAAGAGAAGATAAACTAGCTGTTATAGCCGCATGAGAGGGCATTAGATGAAGAGAGCCCCATTTCCAAGCTACCCAATTATTTTAGTGAGAAAAAGACCTCAAGTGATCTAAATTTTTATGGATGTAAGAAAGCACCACCTCACAAATGGAGGAGTGAATCTTGCCAAGAACTTCTTCAAGTGCAGCAGATTTATGTTTAAAAATCCTGGAATTCCTTTCTACCCAGAGACTCCATACCACAAGAGATGGTGCCACAATCCAAAGAGATGAATAAAAAGAAGATGAATACAACAAAGGCTAGGCCATGAAGTGCGACAATAGATTAGGGCTACGAGCAGAAGACCAACCAAACATTACAAAAATCCAGTACCAACATTCACGAGCAAAAGGACAGATATGATCCATGGTTTCCATACAATAGCCACAGAAAACACAAGGGAATATCGTACTAATCCCAAGCCTGTCCAATCTCATCCCAGAGAGAACTTTATCCTGGACTGACAACCAAGCAAAAGATTTTTCTTTAGGAAGACAAGCTGATGCAAAAATAGTTTAGTAGGTCAGGAGAGGGAGGTCGAGGAAGCTTGAGACAAAGAATTGTACCCTTCTTTTACTGAATAAGCACCTGAGGCACTCTTAGTCCAAACCAAGGTATCCTCCTTATCTTGAAATACAAGAGGTCTTTTCTAAAGTTCTGCCATAAAAGCAAGTCAAAGATGGTTAGCAATGGGCAAGGGAGGAATATCCTTCCATTTAGCTACTATTTATGGACCTGTAGAATCAATATCAAAATAGTTTGCAACAAAACCCCCCCAAAGATCCGATAAAATATCAGGCAAAGGGGACCAATCCCGAATAGTTAAAAAAGTGAGATACCCATTCCAGATTTCATCCCAAAACTAGGCCTTTTTCCCATTATGAACAACCTAAGAAAGGTTTGGTAAAATAACCATTCTGCAAGAAACCAAAAAGTTCCAAAAAGCAGAACCCTTTGGGAGAGATGCAGCCGTAAAAATCCATTCTTGAGGAGCTCCCCTTAAATACTTAACAAGCATAATGGAAGCCCATTTACTCAAAGGGTCTACATATAACTTCCACACCAGTTTAGCCCCCAAGGCCTTATTCTGGGCTACTAAATCATGAATACTCGCACCTCCCAGTTCTTTAGGACGATAGATTTTGTCCCATGGTACAAGAGGAATCTTCTTTCTAACCCCAACATTATCATTCCAAAGAAAGGAACTTAGGGAAATCTTAATATCCTTGACAAATTTAGGGGGAGCCTTCAAAATAGACAACAAATGTGTAGGGATGGCATTCAAAATTGATTTAATTAAAAGAATCTTACCAGCCATTGTAAGCCACTTATGATTCTAGGAAGATATTCTGGAAGTGATCGCATGAACAACTTTATCCCAAAAGGAGGTCTTTTCTGAGCCCAGGAAAAAAGGAATGCCTAGATACTTGCAAGGAAAGGTCCCTACTTGAAAGCCCCAAAAATGAATGAGCCTATTTCTAACTAGAGGAGATACATTCAAAAAGAAAACCTTAGATTTCTGGTTATTAACTTTCTGATCTGAAAATGCAGCATAATCAAAAATAATTTTCTTTATAACTCTAGCTTCTCTCAAAGAGGTAGCCCCAAATAGAATCAATCATCAGAAAATAAGCAATGGGATTGTGAAGAAGGAAGGCCATAAATTTTGATTCCCGATCATAATCTAGATGTTGTAGCGTTAGAAATGGCCCTACTTAATGCCTTAGCCAAAAGTATAAATAAAAAAGGGGAGAGAGGATCCCCTTGCCTAATTCCCCGAGAGGAAGCAAAGAACCCCGAAGGAGAGACATTGATCAACACTGAGAAACAACCATAAGATATGCACAAAAACACCCATTTAACCCAACAACATGAAAACCCAAGGTGAGTCAAGACAACAACAAGGGACTTCTAGTTGACATGATCATAAGCTTTAAGCATATCTAGTTTAAGGATCATGGCCGGAATCTTTTGTTGCGAAATGGAGTGAAAAATTTCATGAGCTACAATGGCACCTTTGGAGGTTTTTCTTTTAGGCACAAAGCCACCCTGCTCCATGGAAACTATCCGAGGAAGAAGCCTAGAAAGCCTAATAGAAATTGCCTTGCTAAAAATCTTATAAAAAGTAGTACATAGGGCAATAGGACGAAACTCAGAAAAAGAGCTAGGATTATCCACTTTTTGAATAATAGCAATAAGGGTAGCATTAAGTTCTCTCAAAATCGTCCTATTTCTCCTAGAATCTTCCAAGGCTAGTAAGACATTCTTTACGATAAAATCCCAACACTTCTGAAAAAATTAAGTCGTAGAACCATCCTAACCTGGAGCCTTTTCCGAATGCATGGAAAACACTACCTCTTTTATATCCTCCAAAGAGAATGGAGCCATAAGCATCTTATTATCCTCTTGAGTCACTAGAGGGGGGATCGAATTTACAAAAGTATTATCTAAAGCTACAGGTTCAGCCATAAGCAAAGACTTAAAGAACCTGGCGGCTTCAGAGGCAATATCACCCTCATCAAATAGACTTTTCCCATTAGAATCAATAATACACAAAATTATATTGCGTTGCCTCTTAAGCTTAGTAGAAGAAAGGAAAAACTTGGTATTTCTATCCCTCTCTGATAACCAAAGATCCCTAGATTTCTGCCTCCAATAAGATTCTTCCCTAGTCAGAATCTCACCTAATTGAAAATTTAAAGATTTAAGCCTATCATAAGAAAAAGAGGACATACCCAAACTAATGATACTCTTATTCAACTACTCAATTTATTCCCGAATCCTTTCCTTTTCACCAAAGATATTCATAAAGTGTGCAACATTCCAACTTCTAATCTTATGTTTTAAGAAAGCTAATTTCTTAACAATTTGGTACATCCTAGACCCAGGAATATGTGGGGTAGAAAGCCACCATTGTTTTAACGAAGGCAAAATAGATTGATCCCTAAGCCACATTGGATCAAACTTGAAAGGTAGTTTCCTAGGGGCCCTATCCTCAAGAAGAGAAAACAAAACAAGGAAATGATCTGACCCAATGAAGGGGAGAACTAAGGAAACAAAATCCTGACCCGAATTAAACCAAAAACCATTCCAATCTTTCAGCAATTTGATAGAAATCTCTCCGCATGTTAGTCCATGTGAATGGATCATTAAGAGGTTTACAATCAATCAAATTCAAGGTATTGATAAAATGACAAAAATGTGAGATAATATGCTTATTAGGGATGATTCCCCCATCCTTCTCATCTAAACCAACAATAGCATTAAAATCACCCCCAAAAATCAATAAGGCATCTTGCATAGGAAACACAACTGAAGCTAAAATCTCCCAGAGTTTCCTCTTTTCCAACACCCCAGTCGAGCCATAAACATTAAAAAGACAAAATTTAGAATTTGATAGCCTAGTCTTAACAAGTCCAAGCATCCAATTAGATGAGGAAGCAATCAAAGGGAAATCCACACAAGCATCTTTCCAAAGGAACTCAAGACCACCTAAAGCACCTAAAGAGGAAGATGCACAAAATTTCCAAGATTTCCAAGCAGAAAATAACATATCTGCACATGATAAACTTAACTTAGTTTCTTGCACCATCACAATATCACACTTCATTAAGTCCAACTGAGACCTAATCAAGCATCATTTGTTAGGGGCATTTAAGCCCCTAACATTCCAAGATATAATCTTCATTGACCTAGAGGGGAGGCATCAGCTCCCCTCAAAACACAAAAAGAAACTTGAGAGTCCTTTCCCACCAAAAAGGCCTTATGAAGACTTCTCTTAGAGGCCAAAGCTATTGTAACTGGTAGACTAAAAGGCTTTCTTGTTCACTTCTTTGGGTTGATTGAATGCCCGTATCAATTTCCAACCGAGTCATGACATGATTAGGCTTCTAACCTATCTTACCAAAAGTAGACAAAGGTGAAGCAGGAGAAAGGGGGGATTGAATCAAAGGAAACCCATTGAAACCCAAAGGTGCAAAATCACCAGGTGCCTTATCTTGACCTTGATTCAATTTGCCAGATTCAATGGAATCCGAAGGTGCCCCAAGAAGTGACAACACCGGAGCCCTCTCCGGATTAAGAAGTTCAAAAGAATTATTTGTAGGGAAAGTAGCTAACTCACTCTCTAGATTACCTAAATCGGTAGAAATCAAAGAGATTGCTCTATTAGCTAAAGCAAAATTAAGAGCCAGATTACTATTGTTAACAATATATTGAACTTGAGCAATAAGATGGTCATCCGGAATGATAACAAAACTATCAACCTCAAAGGGATGCTCAATACTTTTCTTACCCGGCCGAGGAGTTTGTAACTCATCCCTCAAGTCCTTCTCCAAACCACCAGAATGAAAAGAAGGTTTTCCCGCTTTCAAGATATCATTGATATTATCTAAATTAGAG